>NW_024433727.1:0-3285 GCF_017639785.1 Mesocricetus auratus | reverse complement strand
GAGTGTGTGTTTCACATTTGTGTATATACCCATCCCAAGAATGAATATGATACAACATTTTTGCTACATTTTATCTTTCTAATGACTAAAATCTTTACTTTCAAAACAACCACTTATCATACATAAAGTTTAAATCAAAGTATGAACTTGCTATGTACTATATAGTGCCAGTCTGCCACAAATATATTGCTTGCTAGGAATAAGTTCAGCAAATCTGCTGAGAAGCAGTAAATACAACCCTCCCTATCCCGGTTCTAACATCTGTCACTAATTGTGTTCATCATAAATGTTGACTTGTTAAAGCCACAAATACATCCACTTTGGAGCCAACTTTTTCCTCTATATAGTTTGTTTATGCACCAAATGATCCATATCCTGGTACCAAAATATTCTGTTGCCCATTGCTATCCTGCGAAACCTATCTCTGGAAAATCTCAAAGGAAAATCAGGAGGAAGAAAGTCTGAGACCTTAAACTACATTTTTATTCCTCTTAGATATGGGCAATGACTTTCCTGTGATTCTTGTTTTGTGAAATGTCTTATGATTAGGTTTAATTAGTGTAAGATAATTATTTGGCTTCCTTTTCTTTTCCTGTTTTACTTTTTAGTGGCTAATCAGTGAGAAATTGTTGGATTTTACAAACGGCACCAATGATGACATTTATATACTTTTTCCAAACTAGCTCCCAAGTTAATCCAAATTCAAGGTTAAACTACTGTAGATAAAATTAATTTATTTTAAAAGAGACTCAATTACATTTTCTTTTGGGTTGTTACCTGCCTGGTTTTGTTTTTATTTTGTTTTTTTTATTATTTTGAGACAGAGTTTCAATGTATGGTCTAAACTAGCATGAAACTAACTCTGGTAGCCAGATATGCCTCATTCTGACAGCAATACTGCCTTGGTCTTCAAAGTAGTAGTTTTGCAAGCATGAATCACCACATCTGGCCATATTAAATATTCAATATTAAAAGTTACTATTCTTTCATGAGTGTAAAATTTTTTCTGTAAGGATTTGACAGCAAGAGAGTCCACTTTGTATGTTACTATCTCTTTTTTTTTTTTTTTTGGTTTTACGAGACAGGGTTTCTCTGTTTTGGAGGCTGTCGGTCCAGCCTGGCCTCAAACTCACAGAGACCTGCCTGTCTCTGCCTCCCGAGTGCTGGGATTAAAGGCATGCGCCACCAACGCCCGGCTACTATTTCATTTTTATGAAGGAAAAATGTCTAAACAATCTCCATAGAAAGTATAATTAATACACAAAATAAGTTTGAAATCTTTATATTTATAGTGTATTGGGTTTTTGACAAGAGCAGCAGCACAAGTCAATGGAAATTGTTATTTAACAAATAATACTGAAACTATGTTTTAAAAATGTTTTACTTCTTCCTACTCTATACAGACAGTATCTCAAAATGATTGAACTACCAAATACAAAAGGTAAAAAATAGTAGAAGAAAACTTGATTTTTAACTATGACCCAAAGCCCAAATAAATAAGGTAAACATAGATAAATTGAAGTTATAAAAACCAAACTATAATGCTGGGGGGAGGATCAGGGGCAAGAGGATCACAAGTTCAAGTATATCCCTGGTTACATAGTATGTCTGAAGCCAACATGGGCTACATGAGATCCTGTCTCAAAAAATTGTGCTATAAAGACAATTCTTGGAATAGGAGAAGATAATTATGTACCTTCTCAGGGGCTTGTATTGACAAAATATTTAAATCAAGAAAGATACATAAGAGGTAATCATGCTTGCCGGGCGGTGGTGGCGCACGCCTTTAATCCCAGCACTCGGGAGGCAGAGGCAGGAGGATCTCTGTGAGTTCGAGGCTGGGCTGGACCGATAGCCTCTGAAACAACACAGAGAAACCCTGTCTCGTAAAAACCAAAAAAAAAAAAAAAAAAAAAAAAGAGGTAATCATGCTTAAAACAAGATACTCAAAATTACTGGCTATTAGGAAATGCAAATTATTTGATTTCCTCCTGATCATTAGCTGCCTCGGTGAAACAGGATGTCTCTTTCACATAGAGTTGTTTTAGAAATTAGAAAAAGATAAACACAAAAAGTTTCATATTGCCGGTCCCATAGTAATCACTAAACCTTGAAAAATCAAAGAGAACTACTGCATTCAAGGCAAAGTTCTAGGCTTGAACTTCAAAAAGAAATTGAGTCAAGAATTTCATTCAAGATCAAGTAGTGTTTCAAAATTACCATCAACCAGTTATGCATTCTTTCTAAACTTTCTGTATGAAAATGAACCCCTAACCATTGATTTTCCCCTCAAAAGTTAAATATACTATGCTACATACACACAGAAATGCTACAGCATGTGGTCAAAATGATTTTGCTTGTACATCCCTAAGTGAACATAATACAGCAGGGGATATACGAGGTACTTGAAAATCCATGGGATCAGCTATGAAAAATGATTTGTAAAGTCACTGAAATAAGTGTATTCAGGGGGATCCAAGGTCAACCAGAGGATGTACTTTGCCTTGATTTGTGGGAACAAGAGACCTTGGCCAGAGGCCCACTTCCCCAATAGCCTAGGAGCAGGCAGCTGTAATAGACCACAAAGAAGCCATGTTTACTAAAAACAATACAGTGTCCATAAGAAATGTTTACCGGTGCAATAAGTTCCTGATAAGGGCTTGCACAGGGGAACACCCTGACCTTGACCTTTTCCATTGACTAACCACTTCTTCCTGACCCCCCTCCACCGCATCTGGTGTCAGGGCATATAAGCAGCCTGGGTAAGAATAAAGCCGGGGGTGGGGCTTCTTGAAGCCTTCAGAAAGCTTTCTTGAAGTTTTCTAGAAGCCTTCTTTCACCACCGACTGGTCTCTGTGTCATCAATCCCCCACACCCTCTGCACATTGTTGGACACAGGATGCACAGCAGGGCCCAATATTGATTCTTATGTCCTTTTCAAAATCATCATTTTTAAGCATGGTTTCTATTTTGTGTATGCTGAGGAAGGTAAATCCAGTTCTGTAAGACATAATTAAGAAAATTACATAAATGCATTAATCATTTATACTTTACATTGATGTAATCAGTGGCAAGAGTAATTTTCCTTTCCCTACCGGAAAGAGCCATTTGAACAAGCCAATGTAGGAAAGAAAGAAAGTAAAAGATTCAGATTTGGAATACAGTGCTTACTCATTTTAGCCACAATCTATTCTTTTGAGCACAATCCTCAAAATGATGATGACTTTTCACAATAATTCAAGTTTCTTCTTCCCCTCCTAGCATGAGAACAAACCCCCCAAATTA
>NW_024433726.1:0-3568 GCF_017639785.1 Mesocricetus auratus | reverse complement strand
CTAACAATACAACACTGTGTTTGAAATTACAAGCTTAACTTCGTCAAAACCAACGATACAACACTGTGTGTGAAACTATGTCCTTAACTTCATGAGAACTTCCCTTATAACACTGTATTAGAAAGTAGTTGCTTAACTTCTTCAAAACTATCGATACAACACTGTGTGTGATACTATGTGCTTAACTTCATGAAAACTTACCATATAACACTGCATTAGAAACTACGTGCTTAACTTTTAAATCAAACGAAACCACACTGTGTGTGAAACTACATGCTTAACCTCGTCAAAACTAACGATACAAGACTGTGTGTGAAACTATGTGCTTAACTTCATGAGAACTTCCCTTATAACACTGTATTAGAAACTACGTGCTTACCTTCTTCAAAACTAACGATACAACACTGTGTGTGAAACTATGTGCTTAACTTCATGAGAATATCCCATATAACAATGTATTAGTAACTACGTGCTTAACTTCTTCAAAACTAACGATACAACACTGTGTGTGATACTATGTGCTTAACTTTATGAAAACTTTCAATAAAACACTGCATTAGAAACTACGTGCTCAACTTCTTCAAATCTAACGATACCACACTGTGTGTGAAACTATGTGCTTAACTTCGTCAAATCTAACGATACCACACTGTGTGTGAAACTATGTGCTTAACTTCGTCATATCTAACGATACCACACTGTGTGTGAAAATATGTGCTTAACTTCATGAAATTTAACTATATAACACTATATGAGAAACTACATAATTAACTTCATGAAAACTAACGATACAACACAGTATTTAAAACTACGTGCTTAACTTCTTCAAAACTGACGATACAACATTGTGTGAGAATATACGTTCTTAACTTCATGAGAACATCCCATATAACACTGTATTAGAAACTACGTGCTTAACTTCTTCAAAACTAACTATACAGTATTGTGTGAACATATACATGCTTAACTTCATGGAAACTTACAATATAACACTGTGTGTGAAACTACATGCTTAACTTCGTCAAAACTAACGATACAACACTGTGTGTGAAACTATGTGCTTAACTTCATGAGAACTTCCCTTATAACACTGCTTTAGAAACTAGTTGCTTAACTTCTTCAAAACTTACAATACAACACTGTGTGTGATACTATGTGCTTAACTTCATGAAAACTTAGCATATAACACAGCATTAGAACCTATGTGCTTAACTTCTTCAAATCTAACGATGCAACACTGTGTGTGAATCTATGTGCTGAACTTCATGAAATCTAACTATATAACACTATATGAGAAACTACATACTGAACTTCATGAAAACTAACGATACAACACAGTATATAAAACTACGTGCTTAACTACTTTAAAATTAACGATACAACATTGTGTGAGGTTATACGTGCTTAACTTCATGGAAACTAACAATACAACACTGTGTTTGAAATTACAAGCTTAACTTCGTCAAAACCACCGATACAACACTGTGTGTGAAACTAGGTGCTTAACTTCATGAGAATATCCCATATAACAATGTATTACTAACTACGTGCTTAACTTCTTCAAAACTAACGATACAACACTGTGTGTGATACTATGTGCTTAACTTTATGAAAACTTTCCATATAACACTGCATTAGAAACTACGTGCTTAACTTTTAAATCTAACGATACCACACTGTGTGTGAAACTACATGCTTAACTTCGTCAAAACTAACGATACAACACTGTGTGTGAAACTATGTGCTTAACTTCATGAGAACTTCCCTTATAACACTGTATGAGAAACTACGTGCTTACCTTCTTCAAAACTAACGATACAACACTGTGTGTGAAACTATGTGCTTAACTTCATTAGAATATCCCATATAACAATGTATTAGTAACTACGTGCTTAACTTCTTCAAAAGTAACGATACAACACTGTGTGTGAAACTATGTGCTTAACTTTATGAAAACTTTCCATATAACACTGCATTAGAAACTACGTGCTTAATTCTTCAAATCTAACGATACCACACTCTGTGTGAAACTATGTGCTTAACTTCCTCATATCTAACGATACAACACTGTGTGTGAAACTATGTGCTTAACTTCATGAAATCTAACTATATAACACTATATGAGAAACTACATAATTAACTTCATGAAAACTATCGATACAACACAGTATATAAAACTACGTGCTTAACTTCTTCAAACTGACGATACAACATTGTGTGAGAATATACGTTCTTAAATTCATGAGAACATCCCATATAACACTGTATTAGAAACTACGTGCTTAACTTCTTCAAAACTTACTATACAATATTGTGTGAACATATACGTGCTTAACTTCATGGAAACTTACAATATAACACTGCGTGTGAAACTACATGCTTAACTTCCTCAAAACTAACGATACAACACTGTGTGTGAAACTATGTGCTTAACATTTTGAGAACTTCCCTTATAACACTGTTTTAGAAACCAGTTGCATAACTTCTTCAAAACTAATGATACAACACTGTGTGTGAAACTATGTGCTTAACTTTATGAAAATGTACCATATAACACTGCATTAGAACCTGCGTGCTTAACTTCTTCAAATCTAATGATACCACACTGTGTGTGAAACTATGTGCTTCACTTTATGAACTCTAACTATATAACACTATATGAGAAACTACATAATTAACATCATGAAAACAAACGATACAACACAGTATATAAAACTACGTGCTTAACTTCTTCCAAATTAACGATACAATATTGTGTGACAAAATACGTGCTTCACTTCAAGGTAACTAACAATAAAACACAGGATGTTAAACTACATGTTTAATATTTCAAAACTAATGATACAACACAGTGTGTGAAACTATGTGCCTAACTTCATGAAATCTAACTATATAACAATATATGAGAAACTACATACTTAAAGTCATGAAAACTAATTATACAACACATTATATAAAACTATGTGCTTAACTTCTTCAAAACTAACGACACAACACTGTGTGTGAAACTATGTGCTTAACTTCATGAGAACTTACCATATAACAATGTATTAGAAACTACGTGCTTAACTAACGATACAACATTTTGTGAGAAAATACGTGCTTCACTTCAAGGAAACTAAAAATAAAACACAATATGTTAAACTACATGGATAAAATTTAAAAACTAACGATACAACACATTGTATGAAACTATGTGCTTAACTTCATGAAAAAATCCCTTATAACACTGTATTAGAAACTATGGGCTCAACTTCTTCAAAACTAACGATGCAACACTGTGTGTTATACTGTGTGTTTAACTTCAGGAAAACTTACCATAAAACTGCATTAGACACTACGTGTTTAACTTCTTCAAAACTAACGATACAACATTGTGTGAGAATATACGTGCTTAACTTCATGGAAACATACAATACAACACTGTGTGAAACTACATGCTTAACTTCTTCAAAACTAACGATACAACACTTTGTGTGAATACTGTGTGCTTAACTTCATGAAAACTTACCATATAACACTGCATTAGAAACTACGTGCTTAACTTCTTCAAAACTAACGATACAAC
>NW_024433725.1:0-5617 GCF_017639785.1 Mesocricetus auratus | reverse complement strand
TCGGGCTGTAGATTTTATATTAAGTGTCAGGAACACCGATTTAGGAGACCTGGAACTGGCTTGGGCAGGCTCCCATGGTCTCATGTCTAATTTTTCTCTGCTCCATGTATCTCACCAAATGTTGTGACATCTGCTGAAGCTTTATTCATTCCCTGAAAGAAAACACAAACATGCCCTCGACCCCAAATTAGGGTCTTCTCCACTGTCTAGTGTATGAATGTCTCAATTTGACCTGAGGAATAGTTGCTCAAGTTCCATTATGCCAGCATCTGTTTGAAGCAGATTGCTCACTAGCATTTACATTTTAAAAAATGTTAAATGAGGAGTGGATTATTCAATGAATCATGTGGAGACTGGGGACATTACTCCCCCTTTTTTATTTTTTTAAATTTTGTTTGAACTGTTGAAGTTGGACCATAACAGTAGAAGGATTTGTCTACCCTCATTAGTCAACTATCTAGGTGAATTGGGATCACTATTGAAAGACCCCAAACCAGGACCCCCTAGGAAAACAAATGCAAGGCCAGGCCATTGCCTAATGAAAAAACCCAGACCAGGTGCCTTGCCCAGCTGGCAGGATGTCAAACAGGATCTGTGGTCACCAGAGCAGTCATGGGACCCAGATAATAATTGCTGAAGCATGCCAGGGTCTTTTATGTGGCAATACCAGGACACCTAGTCCTTGGCAACTACCCCTGCACCCAGTTGTGTCTATGATCACCATAGTAGTCATGGAACCCGGATAATAATTGCTGAAGCATGCCGGGGTCTTTCATAAAGTAATACCAGGAAACTTAGTCCATGGGAACTACCCCTGCCCCCTAGATGAGCCAATGAAATGCCTGTTACTTATGTAACCATTAAAACTCCATAAATATTGTGCTCCCTGCAATCTCGGTATGCTCTGCACCTGAGTTGCAGTAGCATCCGCAGGCGCTTGTGTACTCAATAAATCACCTCTTGCATTTGCAGCCAGTGGTCTGGCCCTGGTTCTTGGGCAGAGGGTTCGGTTCAGTGCCCTGCGCTTTGATGCCAAGGTCTTTCACTATTTAAATTATTAGTAGATGTCCTTTAAAAGGGACATAACCAATAAGTAATTTGAGAATCATTTAAGGATTGTAAACTATACCATATCCCAAATAAAATTTTTTTAATTATTTGAAGTCTGAAATGTGTGAGTAGTCTTTTTTTAACCAGTAGCACTCACTAGCTGACAAGGCCTAATTTGCATCTACATAGATACCTTTGGGGGTGGGGCCTGCCAAAGTGGCAGGGCAGTTACCTGAAACAACCTCTCTCTCATATTTTTTAAATTGCCTGGCTCTGTGCAGCCTGTATCCGACAATGTGGTGAGGATTGATGACACAGAGACCAGTCGGTTGTGCTAAGAAAACTTTATGCTCCCCAAATCGGCTTAGGAGAACTTCCCAAGAAAAACACTTCCCTTCAAAAAAAGCTTCTGCCATCCATACAGGCACAAATCTACTACAGCCCTCTCACACAACTCTCACAGACATCTCCTTTCTCCTGGCTGGTGGTTAAATCTCTGGCACCAGAATCGGGAACAGAAGGGAGTAGCTAGCCTTGTGGAACATCAAAGTCAGGGTGTTTCAGTGACCGAGCCCTTATCAAGCCCTTAACAGGAATTTATGGCACTGAATTGTTTTCAGTAAACATATTTTCAGTAAACATTGTATTGCAGCTGCCTACTCCCAGGTTGGCCCAGGAGTGGGTTTCTGGCCACAGTCTGTGATCCCCACAAAACAGTGTATGTCAGGTTTCCTGGTTTCTCTGAGTTGTCACCCATGGTGGAACAATACTTGGGAATGCACCTATCATTGATTCATTTCTGCTCCTGATACCCCTCCCTCATATTCCTGTAAGTAGCCCCAATAAAACTCATTGGTTCACCAAGTTGATCTTCAATGGTTAGTTTTAGATTTCGTGTTGTAGGTAGTGTGCTGTCTCTCCAGCAAGTTTTAGCAAACAACAGCTATATGATATGAATCAAAGGACATGTCAATTGTATCTGAATAGACAAAAATTTAATGATGAGCATAGATTTGCAATAAGGACCCAAAACATCAAGTAACAAAAAATAATCTGTGGGCTGGTGCCACCAGATGGCTCAACATGACAAGGATCATACCACAATGGTTTATGATCTCAGTTTGATCCCTGGGACCCACATTATAGAACAGAACTTCCATGAGTTGTCCTCTGAATTCTGCATGCACACATTCAAATCTACACACATATCTATACACACATGTAATAGCAATAAAAATTAAGATAAAAAACCAAAAAACTTAAGATCCAATAAATAGAACAATAACATCTGACTGTAATCCCAACACATGGGGGAGGTAGATTTTAAGGTCATACAACACAAGGAGTAAGCCACCATGGGCTACAGGAGATCCTATCTAAAAAAAACCAGTAAGAAGCCAAAATGGCAACTAGAAAGATAACTCAAGAATTCAAAGCACTTTCTGCTCTGCTCTTCATAAAGACCATGTTCAGTTCAATTGCCAGCACATGTTAGCTCACAACTACTTATAAATCTAGTTCTAGAAGATAATAACCCCTTCTGGTTTCTATAGGAAATATACGCAAATGGTGTATGTTTGCACACACACTCAGTCACCCACACATAAATAGAAGTTATTTCTAAACACAAAACAAAACAAAATGCCAAGAGCTATGCAATACAATAAAACTTGAGTATTATGCAAAATAGTACTTTGTAAGGAAATCCAAACCACTAAGATTGGGTCTGACAAACAGCAATGGTAATTTTTTCCTTTTGATACATATGGAATTTGTCAGTAAAATTATTTAAGTACTAAGAGTTCAAAAAAACACAGAATTTAGCAGAGGGGGAAACTATTTGTTAAAAATTATCTTTATTTGATAGTCTCATTTCACCCAGACTATACTCACATTCCCTTTATAACTGAGCTTGAACTCATGCCCCAACTGCCTTACATCCCAAGTGCTGGGATTGTACTCTCATAGCTGGCTTTATCCTGCTTTTATGAAATAAAAAATATTCTCATTAAAGGTATACTCATGAGGTGGTAGAGTGCTTGCCTGTCATACAGGAGTCCTGGACTCTACCCTGGGCACTGACAGAAAAAGCAAGGAGGGAACAGAAAACCATATTCATGCATACAGAAGAAAATGTCTTCAGGAACATGAGGACAAAACATCTACAGAAAAGTACATGAGAGTTGGTAAAACATAATTTCCTTAATTGAGTTTTTACAAAAAAATTAATCAAAAATGTAATATACAAAGCTTTTATAAGGGGGGTTAAGGAAGCTTTATCTATCTTGAAAAATAATGAAAGTTGGATGAGAGCAAAGTCTGTTTTTATTGAAGGGAGGCAGAAAGGAAGACAAAAAAATGAACAAAATATAGACTCAGGTTTAAGATTTGTTTTGTGAAGGAGACAATAGATACATTACCACACAAGACACAACCTTCATCCCAACATGGAAAAAGCAAACCAACAGTCATCCACCCTCTGTGGTAGATAAAACACTTGTCTACAAATTATAAAAATACAGTCCTGCATAATTCATAAGCACATATTACAATAATGATTTTGTGAGGCCCATGTTAGACTTATTACAATATGAAGTATTCACACTGAACAAGCATACCCAGACAAGAAAGATACTGCATACCCCATTAGAAAGCTCCTTCTTTGATTGCAACTCATCCAATTTTGCCTTTGTCTTTGAATCAACTTTGACAAGCAGCTTCTTCTCTCCAATCTGATGGTCATGCAATAATCTGAGAGCATGGAGGGTAGATTCAGCCTTCTTATACTCAAAAAATCCAAAAGCTAGCAATAAAGATTGTAATAAATATTAAGTTATAAAAAGCAAAAAAATTCAGCAAAGTAAAATGACAAAAGACATTACTTATGAGGGTACTGATGTCAATATTCCAATCCTGCTCTTTAGCCCTCTAATAACCATTTCACACTGAACATCAGTAAACCGACTGTCTGTGTGTGTGTGTGTGTGTGTGTTATGTAAATAAAAAACAAGAGGAGAGGAGAAAAGTTGAAATTAAGTACATCATTTAACTAAGAGCCAATATGGACTACAATAGCTATCAAAAGACAGAAAAAATTCCCAAAATAGAAAGCTCATACAGATCGTGAATGAAATAAACATTTAAAATCTAACAATAGAGATCAATAAACAAGTACTTCAATACTAACTGGACAACAATATTTTCTATATTAGGAAATACAACCAGTATTTTTAGGTATTAGGAATATATTTTGAATATTTTCCTATAGCCCCTTTTTCCCAACAGGAAACCAGAGGAGGCAGGGAGTCCAGGGAAGCAGCTGTTCCAGAGGCAGTATCAGGTAAACAGTCCAGCATCCAGGCCTGTGTTCCAGTGCATGCGGATTGCCTGAGAACTGCACAGGGCTTCCAATACTGATGCGAGCCAAGCATCCCAGACTCCAGGTCTTCTCTCCCACCGAGACCAGGAAACCAGAGGAGCCAGGGATACAAGGAGAGCAGCTGTTCACCTACCACAGGATCAGAAAGAGGACAAGGAATAGAAGAACTACCAGATTATTGGACTTGCTAGCATACACCAAAAGGCAACTCTGGTTCCCTAAGCACCAAATCAGTAAGGGGATCCTTCTGCATCCACTAGAAGAAGAGATGGGAAAGAGACAAAAAAAACACACTCAGCAAGAGAAAAACAAATATGACACCACCAGATTCTAGAGACTCCACACCAGCAAGACTCCAACATTCCAATGCAAATGAAGCAGAAGAGAACAACCTTAAAACAATTTTCATGAAAATGATAGAGGCCCTAAAAGAGGATATGGGAAAATCCCTCAAAGAAATGGAAGAAAAGAAATGAAATAAATAGAAGAAAAAACAAATCAAAAAAATGCAAGAATTGGAAGAAAAAACAAACCAAAAAAGGCAGGAAATAGAAGAAGAAACAAAGCAAAAAAATGCAAGAAATGGAAGAAAAATCAAAGCAAAAAATGAAAACAATGGAAGAAGAAACATACCAAAAAGTGCAGGAAATGAAAGAAGAAACAAAGCAAAAAATGGAAGAAATGGAACAAAAAGCAAACCAAACAATGCATGAAATGGAAGAAAAAACAAAACAAAAAATTCATAAGAGGCAACAAATAGACGAAAAGATAAACTGAAAATTGCAAGAAGCAATGCAAACACTGCAAGGGTTAAAAACTGAAATAGAGACAATAAAAAAACACAATCTGAAGAAAGGCAGAAAATAGAAAAGCTATGAAACCAATCAGGTACTACCGATACAAGCATTCCAACAGAATAGAAGAGATTGATGAGAGAATCTCAAGTGTTGAAGATACACTACGAGAAATGGATTCATCAACCAAAGAAAACCTTAAGTCCATCAAATCCTTAACACAAAACATCCAGCAAATATGGGACACCATGAAAAGACCAAACCTAAGAATAATAGATATAGAAGAAGGAGAAGAAAACCACCTCAAAGGAGCAGAAGACATATTCAACAAAATCATAGAAGAAAACTTTCCAACCTTAAGAAGGACATGCCAATGAAGGTACAAGAAGCTAAC
>NW_024433724.1:0-1249 GCF_017639785.1 Mesocricetus auratus | reverse complement strand
GAAAGGATCACAGGATCATACAGTTTAACTCTGTGATGTTGTCTATGGATGGATATTAGGAGAAGAATCAATGCCTTAATTGTACTCCCTTGTTGAGCCCACCAGATTCCAACAAATAGCTCCAAATCCACAGAGTCACACATGGCCTTGGCTAATCTTAGTGGTTTCTAAAAAATGAGTAAACAGGAAAATATGAGAGAGATTGGTTGGAAATTTGGACTAGGGTAATAGAGAGGTAGGAGGTGAGAGTGGACATTGTTTATGGTATGCATATACAAACTCACAAAGACTGTGTGTGTATTTAAATATATTTGTGTGAAATAGTTTTTCATGGAAAAATGTTTTTTGAACATTCATTGCTTTGTGTAACACTGGCAGTTCTGCAAAATGCTTTGTAGATTCAGCTGGCCTAAAATACCAAACGTCTTTTTACCATTGCATTGGACCTGCTGTTAATGACTTATGCCATCCTGCCCTGCTCATAATTTTTTATTTAACCATATCCACCAGTATTTTCTCTGTTTGCTTTATAATTATATCTGTTTATTTTCTTTCTTTAAAGTGTGTTTTTGTCTGAGAATTAGGCTGGCTACAGTGGCTTACTCTCTTTATAGGAAATGATTACCTCAAACCCACAGCGATCCACCTACCTCTTTTCTAGTGTGCTGAGAATAAAGAAATATGCCACCTTACCCTGTTCATTATCCTACTTAATACCAGATGAAACTACCAGGCACTTGGATTTTCATGTTGTGTGAGTCAATTAGTTTTATGTGTTTGTTTGTTTGGGGTTGATTTGGTTTGAAAAAGAGTTTTGCTGTCTGGTACTGACTGTTCAGTAACTCTGAGCACCAGGCTGCTTCTAACTCCTGAGTACTGGGATTGAAGGCTTGTGCTAGCACCACCCAGATGTCAAGAAATAATTGAAGTAACCTTTTTTGTTAGTTTTTCTCTGGAGTTCTGACAGAATTCTGTCAAGCTGGTCATGGTGCTGTTGAATGATATGTAGCCTGTGCAGTTATTTTGTGTAATTGTCAAGACATGATACAGGACAGTGAGTAGTGCACAGCCCTTTAGTTTCAGGTATCATATCTCTGTGATTTGTCAAAAATCCTGCTCTCCAATGTGAGTTCCAGGTTATTTACGACTACAGAGCAACTAATACAAAAATAAAAAGAGTTAAGTATGATTCATCAGGTAAATGAAAGTTTTTAGCACAGCACTGGAATGTTTTCTCCTTCCACTGTTT
>NW_024433723.1:0-3915 GCF_017639785.1 Mesocricetus auratus | reverse complement strand
GAATCCTGTTGCAAAAAAAATGAAAAAAATGAATATCACATATCACTCTAAATACAAGCTATGTGAGCATAAAATATGGAAAGAATCAAATGTAGCCCCCCTCACTCTCTGAGCAACTAGAAAATAAGAATGTTATTTAGTAGTTCTCCACCTTGAGTAGCTGTGTTAAATGTGATACAAGATTACAGTTAATTGGATTTCCAATTTCCTTGTGAAGACATCAATGAACTCATACTACGGAAAATCCCTCTGATTCTTGGAAAGTTTGAGTACGTTCTTCAGTCCTGATACATTCAGCCAATGAAATACAGCTCAAAATACAGGAATACTTATGATTACAGTAAGTATGACAAAGATATGAGTTCGTCCAGTTCTTCTCAGATATGTGAAAAATCTCACATAAATAAGAGGCCATAGATGTAGGCCATGGATCAAAGGCTCTAACTCCCTGTCACAGTTATCTTCATAGCCACAAAGCAACCACTCATGAACAGGAGCATCATGAATATAAAACTTAAGAACTGATTCATCTTTATGATTAGGCAAAATTTTAAATGCAATGAATATAGACACGCCGATTCATCAGTATAATGGAATGGTAAAACTTTCACATGTGCCAATTAACTTTGTAGGAATGAAAGAACCCATTCAGCAGAGAAACCTTATGCATGTAATCACTGTGACAAAGCTTTTGTAAGTCATAGTGATCTTAAAAGGCATAAAAGAACACACACTGGAGAGAAACACTCTGAATGTAATCAGTGTGATAAAGCTTTTGCAAGCCAGATTCATCTTGAAAGACATAAAGATCACATATGGGTGAGAAACCCTATGCTTGTAATCACTGTGGTAAAGCCTATGCAAGTCATAGTGAGATTAGAAGACACATAAGAACACACACTGGAGAGAAACCCTATATATGTAATCAATGCGGTAAAGCCTATTCACATATCAGCAGTCTTCAATGTCATAAAAGAACACATATGGGACAGCAACTGTATGAATGCAGTCAATGTGGTAAAGCCTTTTCACATGCCAATGGTCACAAATATCATAAAAAACACACCATGGAGCGAAACCATAGGAATGTAATCAACACTGTAAAGCCTGTCCTCATGTAAGCAGTCTTCAATATCATAAAGGCACACCCTTTATGGAGAGTGACCCTGTGAATTAAACCAGAGTGTAAAACCTTTGTAAGGAATCAATCTGCAGAGAAAACCTTAATTGTAAGCAGTGTGGTAAAGCTGTGCACTTTGGATAACTCAATAATCTGTAAGGTCCTGAAAATTTAAATATTGAAGGAAATCTTGGTATAAAGAATTTGGTAAGATCTTTAATGACACACATTTAGTCACACAAGATTCAGTAGGGAAAAATATCTGACAAGTGTCAACAACCTGCTCAAGCAGGTCTGTAGACCAGGCTGCCATCGAACACAGAGATCCACCTGCCTCTGCCTCCTGAGTGCTGGGATTAAAGGCATGCACCACCAACGCCCGGCTTGCAGTCCAGATTCTGACAGCTCAGCCACTTGCTCTTCCTAGTCTGGGGACAGTGCCCCCACACTCACCATGTCATGGCTTCTATTCTTCCTCACAGCTCCTCAAAGCAGAGCAAGAGGAGAGTCCTGGATAGAACCGATAAGCCACCTCCCACTGGTGCTCCTGATGGCTCAGACTTCCCAAAGATCCTCATTAGTTAAGATGACCCTGCTGGGATTCAGGACATCAGCTGTCATCCTACTGGGTGAGCAACGATTGAATTATTCAGACAACACAGGTCCTCGCAGCACTGCCCTCCACACTACACTCAGACCTGGTCCTAATCTGGAAAATTCTTTTATTAATTATTTTATTTATTTATTAGGCATATAGTGTTCTGTCAGCATGTATCTCTGCAGGTCAGAAGAGTTCACCAGGTCTCATCACAGAGGGCTGTGAGCCATCATGTGGTTGCCAAGAATTGGACTTAGGCACCCAGGAAGAGCAGCCAATGGTTTTGGCCGCTGAGCCATCTCTCCAAACCTGGAAAATTCTTAGTTCAGTAAAATCCTTCAATCTCCCAGAGCACTTCCTGTTCCTCTTCCAAGGCACAGCGTTCTGCATGTGCATATTCAATTACACACTGAATGTCCAGAACAGCCAACCCTTTGCTTCATAGCTGGGAGGTCCTGCATCCAAACACAGGTCACATCCAAACAGGATCTGTAGTTAAACAAAAAGAGGCCATGTATGAGAACACAAGGAAGAGGCTATGGGATGCCTTGGGTCAGGATAATCGAAATAATGTAAACATATAATCCCTAAAAAAATTATGTTACAAAGTTTAAACAGGTGCCTGAATAAATGGCTCAGATGTTAAGAGCCCTGGATGCTCTTCCAAGGGTCCTGAGTTCAATTCCCAGCAACTGCCTGATAGCTCACAGCCGTCTGTAATGAGATCTGGTGCCCTCTTCTGGCCTGCAGAATACATAAATAAATGCAATCTTTAAAGGAATGTTGGAACAGACTTTATGGCCATGTGTTCCAGAGACTAGGGTTTTGTATTACAGCACACTAAGTACTGCTCACACTGTTTCTCTCAGGGCTTTCATCTTAAACCTGAGAAAATAGTCATGTTAGGCAGAACAACACTATTTTATCCAGTTATTCTATTTAGGTTGAAATGGTGTAACTGCAGTAATTTGGTCTCATGATAAGTTCTGTTTTTTATCTAGATTCTTGATTTCCTGATACGTGAAACTGAGAAATGACCAGTCAGGATTTTACGGAACTTCTACAGTTGAATACCTGACTCCACATGGCTGATGACAATGACTGTCACAGCAGGAAATCATTTTCCCTTTGTCCCGCGCTACCGTCTCGCCAGCAAGAACGACGCAGAACACTCGGATCCTTCTGCAGTAAAGCTTTAATGCATCTTGAGAGATAGATGATCAGCTTCTTAGAGGGAGACCCCAAGCTAAGAAACCCAGCCCCTTATATAAGCCTAGAGCTCCGAGTGAGATGTGTAGGAGCCGCCTCGCTATCGCCGTTGCCGTTAGAAGATGGCGCTGACATCCACCGCCAGATGGAGCTAACTGTCGCTGTCAGTTGGAGCAACAGTCGCTAGACAGTTGGACTCCAACTGTCCCGCGCTACCGTCTCGCCAGCAAGAACGACGCAGAACACTCGGATCCTTCTGCAGTAAAGCTTTAATGCATCTTGAGAGATAGATGATCAGCTTCTTAGAGGGAGACCCCAAGCTAAGAAACCCAGCCCCTTATATAAGCCTAGGAGCTCCGAGTGAGATGTGTAGAGCCGGGATTGGTGGTTTGCACATCACCCCAGATGACGTCACGGGAGAGGCACAGTTTAAACGGTTAACTCCAACTGACAGCGACAGTTAACTCCAACTGACAGCGACAGTTAACTCCAACTGACAGCGACAGTTAACTCCAACTGACAGCGACAGTTAACTCCAACTGACAGCGACAGTTAACTCCAACTGACAGTGGATGTCAGCGCCATCTTCTAACGGCAATAGCGATAGCGAGGGCGGCTCCTCACATCTCCCCCTATTCATTTATTTTTGAAGCAATAGGACACCCACAACTTTGGAGTGGAGATAGAGGTCAAATCCCCATGTGCAAATTCGGAACATGTACAAAGCTCCTCTCCAGGGTCTTATCCCCAGAGGAAGTCCTGACCAGTCCGATGTCTTTTTTCTGGGGGAAGGAGATCATGACATAGAACCTTCATGCAAGATGACTTATCTCCCAGGAGAAAGTCGTTATACCGCAGACCTCTCCTGTGCAGTGCTTAGCCTTGCAACTCCTTGGGCTGCTGAAGCCTACCCACTCTATCCCGTGCAATGAGACTAGCCTCGTGGGGTGCAAGAGCTGGGAGGCCAGCGACCTATTGCTTTAACATG
>NW_024433722.1:0-622 GCF_017639785.1 Mesocricetus auratus | reverse complement strand
TTGAATGTTTGCAAAACTTTGTATAGCCGGGCATTGGTGGCGCACGCCTTTAATCCCAGCACTCGGGAGGCAGAGGCAGGCGGATCTCTGTGAGTTCGAGACCAGCCTGGACTACCAAGCAAGTTGCAGGACAGCCACAGAGAAACCCTGTCTGGAAAGACCAAAAAAAAAAACAAACAAAAAAACTTTGTATGGCTGCTTCTATTAGTTTAGGGAATATAGATCTGTTTAAATTGTTTATCTCTTCTTGACTTAATTTTGGTAAGTGATATCTATCAAGAAATCATCCATTTCCTTCAGATTTTCCAATTTAGTGAAGTACAGATTTTAAAAATATGACCTGATGATTCTTTGGATTTCCCCCATATCTGTTGTTTTGTCCCATTTTTCATTTCTGATTTTGTTAATTAACATATTCTTTCTGTCATTTGGTTAGATTTGAAAGAGGTTTGTATATCTTGTTGATTTTCTCAAAGAACCACCTCTTTGTTTCATTGATTCTTTGTATTGTTTTCTTTCTTTCTAATTTATTGATTTCAGCTCTCAATTCGATTATTTCCTGGCATTTGCTCCTCCTGACTTACTTTGCTTCTTTTTGTTCAAGAGCTTTCAGGTATTCTCT
>NW_024433721.1:0-5024 GCF_017639785.1 Mesocricetus auratus | reverse complement strand
CACAGAGATCCCATCTCTGTCTCCTCAGTGCTGGGATTTAAGGCGTGCATCACCAAAGGCCAGCCATAGATTGTTACTTACTGCAAGCTTCTGTTTGCTTATGAGGTAGTTTTTCCATACAAAATTGATTATTGTTCTTTCAAGGTCTGTGAAGAATTGTGCTGGGATTTTGGTGGGGATAGCATTGAATCTGTAGATTTCTTTTGGCAGGATTGCCATTTTTACTACATTGATCCTACCTATCCAAGAGCATGGGAGACCTTTCCATTTTCTGAGGGCTTCTTTAATTTCTTTCTTTAAAGATTCAAAGTTCTTACGATACAGGTCTTTCACTTGTTTGGTTAGCGTTACCCCAAGGTATTTTATGTTGTTTGTGGCAATTGTAAAGGGTGATGTTTCTCTGATTTCTCTTTCAGCCCTTTTATCACCTGTATATAGTAGGGCTACTGACTTTCTTGAGTTGATCTTGTAACCTGCCACTTTGCTGAAGGTGTTAATCAGCTGTAAGAGTTCCCTGGTAGAGTTCTTTGGGTCATTGATGTAAACTATCATATCGTCTGCAAACAGTGAAAGTTTGACTTCTTCCTTCCCAATTTGTATCCCCTTGATCCCCCTTTGTTGTCGTATGGCTATAGCTAGAACTTCAAGTACAATATTGAAAAGGTATGGAGAGAGTGGACAGCCTTGTTTTGTTCCTGATTTTAGAGGAATTGCGTTGAGTTTCTGTCCATTTAGTTTGATGTTGGCTGTTGGTTTACTGTATATGGCTTTTATTATGTTTAAGTATGTCCCTGTTATCCCAGATCTCTCCAAGACCTTTATCATGAAGGGGTGTTGGATTTTGTCAAAGGCTTTTTCAGCATCTAGTGAGATGATCATGTGATTTTTGTTTTTCAGCTTGTTTATATGGTGGATTACGTTGATGGATTTTCATATGTTGAACCATCCCTGCATCCCTGGGATGAAACCTACTTGATCGTGGTGAATGATTGTTTTGATGTGTTCTTGGATCCGATTTGCCAGTATTTTATTGAGTATTTTTGCATCAATGTTCATGAGGGATATTGGTCTGAAGTTCTCTTTCTTGGTTGTATCTTTGTGTGGCTTGGGGATCAAGGTTATTGAAGCCTCATAGAAAGAGTTTGGCAAGGACCCTTCTGCTTCTATTGTGTGGAACACTTTGAGAAGAATTGGTATAAGCTGTTCTTTGAATTTGTGGTAGAATTCTGCACTGAGGCCATCTGGACCTGGACTTTTTTTGGTTGGGAGACTTTTGATGACAGCTTCTATTTCCATAGGGGTTATAGGTCTATTTAAATTGCTTATCTGTTCTTGATTTAGTTTTGGCAAACGATAGCTGTCCAGGAAGTCATCCATTTCCTTTAAATTTTCGAATTTTGTGGAGTACAGGTTTTCAAAGTATGACCTAATGATTCTCTGGATTTCCTCAGAGTCTGTTGTTATGTCCCCCTTTTCATTTCTGATTTTGTTAATTTGCGTGTTCACTCTCTGCTGTTTGGTAAGTTTGGACAAAGGTTTGTCTATCTTGTTGATTTTCTCAAAGAACCAACTCTTCGTTGCATTGATTCTTTGTATTGTTTTCCTGGTTTCTACTTTGTTGATTTCAGCCCTCAATTTGATTATTTCCTGGCGTCTACTCCTCCTGGGGGAGTTTGCTTCTTTGTGTTCTAGAGCTTTTAGCTGTGATGTTAATTCTCTGGTATAACTGTTTTCCTGTTTCTTCATGTGAGCACTTAGTGCTATGAACTTCCCCCCGTAGCACTGCTTTCAAAGTGTCCCATAGGTTTGGTTATGTTGTGTCTTCATTCTCATTGAATTCGAGGAAGTCTTTAATTTCTTTTTTTATTTCCTCTTTGACCCAGGGATGGTGCAGTTGAGCATTATTCAATTTCCATGAGTTTGTAGGTTTTCTGTAATTTGTGTTGTTGTTGAATTTTAATTTTAAGGCATGGTGGTCTGATAAGATGCATGGAGTTATTCCAATTTTTTTGTAGCTGCTGAGGTTTGATATGTTGCCAAGTATGTGGTCGATTTTTGAGAAGGTTCCATGTGGTGGTGAGAAGAAGGTATATTCTTTTTTATGTGGATGAAATGTTCTATAGATACCTGTTAATCCCAGTTGGGTCATTACTTCTATTAGACCCTTTGCTTCTTTGTTGAGTTCCTGTCTGGTATTCTTGTCTAGTGGTGAGAGTTGTGTGTTGAAATCTCCCACTATAACTGTGTGGGGCTTTAGATGAGATTTAAGTTCTAATAATGTTTCTTTAACGAATGTGGATGCCTTTGTATTGGGGGCATAGATGTTCAGGATAGACACTTCGTCTTGGTGGGTTTCACCTGTGATGAGTATGTAATGACCTCCTTCATCTCTTTTGATTGATTTTATTTTAAAGTCTAGTTTGTTAGATATTAGGATTGCTACCCCTGCTTGTTTCTTGGGTCCATTTGATTGAAAAAATTTTTCCCAACCTTTAACTCTCAAGTAATGTCTGTCTTTGAGGGTGAGGTGTGTTTCTTGTATGCAGCAGAAGGAAGGGTTCTGTCTTCGAATCAATTCTGCTAGTCTGTGTCTTTTTATGTGTGAGTTAAGGCCGTTAATATTGAGGGATATTAATGACCATTGATTGCTCATCCTTCTTCGATTTGCGATGGTTGTTGTTGGTGGAATTATGGGTGGAATTTCGCCCCTTTGTTCTTTTGGCTGTTGGTAGAGAGGGATTCTCTAATGCTTATGTTTTTCTGGTTGTAGTTAGCTTCCTTGGGTTGGAGTTTTCCTTCCAAAATTTTCTGTAGGGCTGGGTTAGTGGACATATATTGGTTGAATCTAGTTTTGTCATGGAATATCTTGTTTTCTCCGTCTATAGTGATTGAGAGCTTTGCCGGGTATAGTAGTCTGGGCTGGCATCCATGGTCTCTTAGTGTAGGTAGAATATCTATCCAGGACCTTCTGGCTTTCAGAGTTTCCATGGAGAAATCAGGTGTAATTCTGATAGGTCTGCCTTTATATGTTACTTGACCTTTTTCCTTAGCTGCTCTTAATATTCTTTCTTTATTCTGTATGTTTGTGGTCTTGATTATTATGTGGCGAGGGGATTTTTTTTGTGGTCCACTCTGTTTGGTGTTCTGTAGGCTTCTTGTACCTTCATTGGCATGTCTTTCTTAAGGTTGGGAAAGTTTTCTTCTATGATTTTGTTGAATATGCCTTCTGCCCCTTTGAGGTGGATTTCTTCTCCTTCTTCTATACCTATTATTCTTAGGTTTGGTCTTTTCATGGTGTCCCATAATTCCTGGATGTTTTGTGTTAAGGATTTGTTGGATTTAAGGTTTTCTTTGGTTGATAAATCCATTTCTCCTAATGTATCTTCAACACTTGAGATTCTCTCTTCCATCTCTTCTATTCTGTTGGTAATGCTTGTATTGGTAGTGCCTGACTGTTTGTCCAGCTTTTCTATTTTCTGCCTTTCTTCAGATTGTGTTTTTTAGTGTCTCTATTTCAGTTTTCAACCCTTGCAGCGTTTGCATTGCTTCTTGCAATTTTCTGTTTATCTGTTCGTCCGTTTGTTGCCTTTTATGAATTTTTTGGTTTGTTCTTTCTTCCATTTCTTGCATTTTTTGGTTTGCTTTTTGTTCCATTTCTTGGATTTTGTGCTTTGTTTCTTCTTCCATTTCCTGCCGTTTTTGGTTTGTTTCTTCCTCCATTTTTTTCATTTTTTGCTTTGTTTTTTCTACCATTTCTTGCATTTTTTGCTTTGTTTCTTCTTCCATTTCCTGCCTTATTTGGTATGTTTCTTCTTCTAATTCTTGCATTTTTGCTTTGCTTTTTCTTCCATTTCTTGCATTTTTTGCTTCATTTCTTCTTCCATTTCGTGCCTTTTTTGGTTTGTTTTTTCTTCCAATTCTTGCATTTTTTGGTTTGTTTTTTCTTCCATTTCTTGCATTTTTTGGTTTGTTTTTTCTTCCATTTCTTTGAGGGATTTTCCAATATCCTCTTTTAGGGCCTCTATCATTTTCATGAAAGTGCTTTTAAGGTCGTTCTCTTCTGCTTCCTTCGCGTTGGAATATTGGGGTCTTGCTGGTGTGGAGTCTCTAGAATCTGCCGGTGTCATATTTGTTTTTCTGTTGCTGACTGTGTTTTTGTATTGTCTCTTTCCCATCTCTTCTTTTAGTGGGTGCAGAAAGAGCCCCTTCCTGGTCTGGGTACCAGAGTTCCCTTTTGGTGGGTGCTAGTAAGTCCAGTAATCTGGCGGTTCTTCTATGCCTTGTCCAAATGCTGGTCCGTGGGTAGAGAAGAAGAACAGGAATCTGGGGCGCTTAGCCTCCTACCTGGTCCCCTGGACCCTATGCTGGGTCCTGTTGTACCTGATCCGGAACAGCTACTCCCCTGGTCTCCCTGGCTCCTGTAGTTTCCTGGTCTCTTTGGTGGGAGAGAAGATCTGGAGTCTGGGGTGCTTGGCTCCCGCCGGGATTGGGAGCTCTGTGCAGTTCCCAGGCTATCTGCAGGCTCTGGAACACAGGCCGGGAAGCTGGCCTGTTTACCTGATGATGCCAGAGGGACAGCTACTTCCCTGTACTCCCAGCCTCCTCTCCTTTCCTGGAATCGTTGGTGGGAGAGAAGATCTGGAGTCTGGGGTGCTTGGCTCCCGCCGGGATTGGGAGCTCTGTGCAGTTCCCAGGCTATCTGCAGGCTCTGGAACACAGGCCGGGAAGCTGGCCTGTTTACCTGATGCTCCCGCCGGGATAGGGAGCTCTGTGCAGTTCCCAGGCGATCTGCAGGCTCTGGAACACAGGCCGGGAAGCTGGCCTGTTTACCTGATGATGCCAGAGGGACAGCTACTTCCCTGTGCGCCCAGCCTCCTCTCCTTTCCTGGAATCGTTGGTGGGAGAGAAGATCTGGAGTCTGGGGTGCTTGGCTCCCACCGGGATTGGGAGCTCTGTGCAGTTCCCAGGCGATCTGCAGGCTCTGGAACACAGGCCGGGAAGCTGGCCTGTTTACCTGATGATCC
>NW_024433720.1:0-1580 GCF_017639785.1 Mesocricetus auratus | reverse complement strand
ACATACTGTGTTGTATTGTTAGTGTTCACGAAGAAAAGTATGTACTATATCACATAGTGTTATATAGTTAGATTTCATGAAGTTAAGCACACAGTTTCACACATAGTGGGGAATCATTAGATTTGAAGAATTTAAGTATTTAGTTTCTAAAACAGTGTTATATGGTAACTTCTCAAGAAGTTAAGCACATAGTATCACACACAGTGTTGTATCGTTAGCTTTGAAGAAGTTAAGCACTTAGTTTCTAATACAGTGTTATATGGGATGTTGTCATGAGGTTAAGCACATAGTTTCTCACACAGTGTTGTATCGTTAGTTTTAAAATAGTTAAGCACGTAGATTCTAATACAGTGTTATATGGGAAGTTCTCATGAAGTTAAGCACATAGTATCATACACAGTGTTGTATCGTTAGTTTATAAGAATTTAAGCATGTAGTTTCACACACAATGTTGTATTGTTAGTTTCCATGAATTTAAGCACGTATATTCTCACAAAATGTTGTATCGTTAGGTTTGAAGAAGTTAAGCAAGTAGTTTTATATACTGTGTTGTATCGTGATTTTTCATGAAATTAATTATGTAGTTTCTCATATAGTGTTATATTGTTAGATTTCATGAAGTTAAGCACATAGTTTCACACACAGTGTTGTATCGTTAGATTAGAATAAGTTAAGCATGTAGTTTCACATACTGTGTTGTATTGTTAGTGTTCAAGAAGAAAAGTATGTACTATATCATATAGTGTTATATAGTTAGATTTCATGAAGTTAAGCACATAGTTTCACACACAGTGTGGTATCATTAGATTTGAAGAAGTTAAGTACGTAGTTTCTAATGCAGTGTTATGTGGTAAGTTTTCATGAAGTTAGGCACAGAGTATCATACCCAGTGTTGTATCGTTAGTTTTGTAGCAGTTAAGCACGTAGATTCTAATACAGTGTAATATGTGTAGTTCTCATGAAGTTAAGCACATAGTATCACACAAAGTATTGTATTGTTAGTTTTGAAGAAGGAAAGCATGTACTTTCACACACACTGTTGTATTTTTAGTTTCCATGAGTTAAGCACGTATATTCCATGAAGTGAAGCACATATTTTCTCACACAATGTTGTATCGTTAGCTTTGAAGAAGTTAAGCACTCAGTTTCTAATACGGTGTTTTATGGGATGTTGTCATGAGGTTAAGCACATAGTTTCTCACACAGTGTTGTATCGTTAGTTTTGAAATAGTTAAGCACGTAGATTCTAATACAGTGTTATATGGGAAGTCCTCATGAAGTTAAGCACATAGTATCATACACAGGGTTGCATCGTTAGTTTTTAAGAATTTAAGCATGTAGTTTCACACACAATGTTGTATTGTTAGTTTCCATGAATTTAAGCACGTATATTCTCACAAAACGTTGTATCGTTAGGTTTGAAGAAGTTAAGCAAGTAGTTTTATATACTGTGTTGTATCGTGATTTTTCATGAAATTAATTATGTAGTTTCTCATATAGTCTTATATAGTTAGATTTCATGAAGTTAAGCACATAGTTTCACACACAGTGTGGTATCATTAGATTTGAAGAAGTTAAGT
>NW_024433719.1:0-11720 GCF_017639785.1 Mesocricetus auratus | reverse complement strand
TGGCACAAAAATAGACAGGTAGACCAATGGAATCGAATTGAAAACCCGAGTATTAACCCACACACGTACGAACATCTGATCTTTGACAAAGAAGCTAAAAATATACAATGGAATAAATAATGCATCTTCAACAAATGGTGCTGGCATAATTGGAGACTGGCATGTAGAAGAATGCAGATCGATCCATGTTTATCGCCATGCACAAAACTTTGAAGCAACCTAGATGTCCCTCACCTGAAGAGTGGATAGAGAAAATGTGGTACATCTATACAATGGAGTACTATTCAGCAGAAAAAAGTAATGGAATCATGAGATTCGCAGGCAAATGGATGACACTAGAAGAAACCATCCTGAGTGAGGTAACCCAGTCACAAAAAGAGAAACATGGCATGTACTCTCTCATATATGGATTTTAGACATAGATCTGGGGAGTGCCAGCCTACAATCCTATGGCCAGAGAGTCTGGGAAACAGAAACTTCATTTAGTGGCTGATCGAAGAAGAGGCAGACTCCCTTGGTTAAGTACTGAGCTGAACTCAAGAAAGCCAGTAACAGAGAGGGAGGACTGATGATCAAAGGGATTAAGACTGGGCTGGTTTAACCCACAGAAATAGCTGACCAGACAAAGGTTAACTCTTGAATCCCAGGCTTCAGCCTGGGAATCCAGCATGGGACTGATCAAGACCCCCTGAATCTGGGTGTCAGTGAAGAGGCCTAGGGAATCTATTGAGCCTTGGGCAGCAGATCAGTACCCATCCCAAGTATACACACGAACTTTGGACTCCAATAGAACAATGTGAGGTGCACTCTCACCCTGAACTCTTGGGGAAGGGTCTAGGCCCTGCCCTATATGAAATGACACACTATGGACACCCCCATGGAGGGCCTCACCCTCCCTGGAGAAATGAGGGGATAACCAGGGGGGGGAGGGTACGGGAGGAAGGGAGGGAATGGGAGAGGGACCTGGAACTGACTTGTGAAGCAACCTTGATTCTTATCTAAATTTAAACTGGAAAATAAAATTAAAAAAAAAAAGAAATGTTGCTTGGTGTTGAGCTGGAAAAGAGTACAAGGTGCTTCTGGAAAATTTCAAGTTATACATATTTTCTTTATTCGTTGCTACCATGTTAACCTGCTTGCATAATTCATTAACTTGTTTTACTTTAATTTTCCTATTAGAACATGCTAAAACATAATTTAGAATGTTTTGGCTGAGATTTGGGATTGAAAGATCAAAAGTTGAAACAACAATGAGGTTGAAGAGGAAAATTTAATATATTAAACTGAACAAATCTGGTAGTTTCTTCTTAAAACAAGATTTTATAACTGCCTGTACGTTTGTGCATGACTTTCTGCATGTGAGCATGTGAGTGCAGTCCCCACCAAAGCTGGAAAGATCCCTTGGAGCTGGTGTTATAGCTGCTTTCCAGCTGCCTGACAAGGGACCTTGGAATCTGCCTTCTGTTACAAGTGTGTTGTGTTCTTAATTGCTGTGCTGTCTCTAATTCTGCCACTAGTTCTTGCATGTTTAAGGCCCGTTTAGTACAAAAGGAAGGCCGTCTGGTGTAGTTGGATTGATTAGAGCTCAGGAACAGAAGAAAGATAGCACATGACTTATCATTTTTTATTGAGATTTATGTATTTATTAGTTTGTTTTCCTTTTTCAAGTCAGGGTTTCACTGTGTACTTTTGGACACTGTCCTGGAACTTACTCTGTAGACTATGCTGGCCTTGAACTCACAGAGATCTGCCTGCCTCTGCATCCCATGTGCTGGGATTAAAGGCGAAGGCCACCAACACAGAGCTGAGGACTAGGTATCCTAACTCTGGTCCTCACACTTTTATGGCTGCTGCTTCACAGCCACAAAGACATATTACTTTTGAAGTAAATTATCTTTCATTCTAGAAAGAAACACTGTTTAACTCCCTGCCTTTCTCCTTTTGGTACTATGGATTAAGTATAGTGCTTCATATATGTAATTGTTAGTACCTTGCCTTGATTTGGAAATATTTTATTATGGATAATTTATACCTGTATAAAATTGAGATAAAGCAACAACTACAAGGTTATCATCATACAACTTTAATAATTATCAGTTTAAGGTCAGTCATATCACTGGTCATTTTGTTGTGTCTGTCTATCTATCTATCATCTATCTATCATCTATCTATCTATCTATCTATCTATCTATCTATCTATCTATCTATCTATCTATCTATCTATCTAATATTTTTCTCTTTGTAGCCCTCACTGTCCTTGTACTCTTTTGCCCGGTCTGAAATTCTCCCTGATCTGCCTCTTCCTCCAACTGCTGTGATCCAACGTGTGTACCACAATGCTTGGCTTTTTGTCTTTCTATATTTTAATATAAATTCTGAATCATAAAAATTTTGTTTTGCTCCTTTTCCTTTTTGGGAAAAAGGGGGCTATAGGAAAAATATCCAAAATAAATTCATAATATCTAAAAATACTGGTTGTTGTTCCTAATGTAGAAAAATAAATAAATGCAATCTTGCTAGGTGATACTGACATTGTGTATTCAGGATTTTAGAGGCCATCAGATAGAAGAAGTTTGGAATCTGTCTCATTAGATTTAAAAACCTGTCCATTTTTCCACATTCTTGCCTAAGAGATGTAATAAAACCTTGCTGAAGGTAGGCATCGATGGGAAACTCACCATTTGGTTGATATCTGTGAGTCCTTTAATTTTCTTAATCCACAGTTTTACTTCTTAGGGAGGAGAATATTCATCACCAAAATACTTTAAACTGATGATCAAAAGAATATATTTTCTCTGATATTAGGTACGCTTGACTTGGAAAATATTGGAAACTAAACGACAAATCTATGGCTTTTGACATGGCCTGGTTAAGATAATCACTGTCAACATATGATGGGAGATGCCATTCTGTAAATATGTCACTTACTGGTAGTTTAATAAAGCACTGTTGGCCAATATGGAAATGAGATATGTGAGACTTGGAATCGAGGAGTATTCTGGGAAGGAGAAATACAGGGAGTCATCATGTAGCTGCCATAGGGGTAAGAAGTAAGGATCCCTATCTCCGATAAGATTAACAATTATGGAGTAAATACTTAAGTCAGAGCTAGCCAGTAAGAAAAAAGCAAGGGCAACAGCTTAATAATTAATAAAGCCTCTTGTGTGTTATTTGGGGACTACAATTGTGGCAGAGACCAAGCGGCTGGTGGAGAAAAAAAAATGTGGCTGGCAGGGGAAAAGGCTTCTTTCTGCAAACATATGCTGTAATTAAAGAATGTATAGTACACTTATCATGGGAGAGTAAAATATCGAATGACAGCACTGCATTTTAGATTCTCTATTCCTCTTGGTACCTTGATATTGGAATATAGAAGTCCACCATGGTTACCAGGCAATAGTTATGATCCCACATTCTGTCCCATGCTTGTACAACTCCCACATACTTAAAGAACCCCTACCCACTTATGGGCTCACATAAAGACATCAAATATTTTCTCCTAAAATTCAAGCTCTTTGTGAGTTTAAGTTATAGTAATTTGTCTGGGAATGTGAAAAACTGGTTTCTGTGATTGGAGCTCTTTAGCTTTCATTTTAATTTATATGTATTCTTTCTTTAACACTTACTCATTCTTGCAAGTATTTTCTCCTTATTTTCTGAATTTTAATTTGTGCCTCAAAATAGTGTTATATATTCAGTGATTAAATTCTTTTGAGATACTTTTTGGTTAACCCCGTGCATTTTATTTAATTCTCCTGCTATCTAACATGTAAACTATGCATAAACTCAGGGTTTATGAGAATAAATGAATTTTGACAAATTTAAAGTTTTCAAAGCAATGTAAATATATTTTTTCTCTTTTATGACGGCAGTGCATTTAGGAAGCAAATACACACTAGAGAGGACCTGTAATCTGTGTAGTTAATCCCTCATGTTGTAGATTCTAAAGGATTTACAACCTTTAGTTGGAAGAAAGAAATACTGCAGGTTTTGCTTTGTGTCCCAGCAGAGAGTCCTGGATAGGGAAACCTGACTTCTGTTGAGTTATGAGGAAAGCGGGTAAGAAGGGATTCCATATTCATTCCACGTGATATCAGCAGGTCATTCCTTGAAATTCCATTGTGTCCTGGTGACCCTGGAATCCTGTGATGTCACATGTGTTCTAGCAACACGAACTGCATTTTGAGTGGAGACAGAAGAAGGCTGAACTTCAGCATCAGTTTAAACTATCAAAGAAGAAAATATTCAAAAGGAAGTACAGCAAGTCTTAGGCTGAATATGGGGTGCTCCCTGGAGAATCTTGTTTATAGCTTGGACTTTGGATAATGGAGCTCAGTAATTGAGGATTCTGGGAAGAAATTGGACTTTACTGCCTGACAGGTGTTCAGTAAAAGAAGGATTGCAAGCCAGTAATCGGTCTCTCCCAGAAGCCAGGAAATGACAAGGTAAAGTGGTTCACCTGGGAGCTCTTGGTTTTAAATCTTAGAGTAAAGTGTTGGTTAATAGAAGATCTGTATCAAAATGAGACAAACTGGAGGCAGGAAGTAGTGGAATGTGTCAGCTCTAGGCTGGTATTCTGTGCACTTCAACACAAAAAAATTACTTTAAGTATTGCACACCTTCTCTGTGTGCCCTGAGTTGTCAGTGCCATGACTTTCTGAGTCTGATGATCATATTCAGCACCCGTACAGCTTCTCCTCTCACATATAACCATTTGCTTGGATTGACATGTCAGGATGTTTTGGATTCTGAAGAAAGTCATGCATGCCTGTGGACTATGGTAATTGTTTCCTAGCTTTTAAACACATAGATATGTGATTTCTACATTTAAGTTGAATGGAGACTCTGCAGCTGTGAATAAGCCTGAGGAAGTACATTCTTTGTTTATGTGAAGTAAGTTATGTGAGGGGACAGGTGAAAGCAGGTGAGTGAGACATGCAACTACATTTAGGGACATGAGAGCTGATATCCCCTGAGGAGCATCTCAAGCCATGGTTAAAATCCACTGTTGTGTACCTGAATCAAAGGCAAGTAACATTCTGAAACGTTTTTAAGGGCTCATATTGATCAGTATATCCTATATGGTTGGTCAAAATGCAAGTTTACTGTTGTTCATCACCCCATACTGGCTACTTGAGAGCTAACACCAACCACAGGCCTCATCAACCAACAGAACATTAAACAACACACAGAGAGTCTGAACAGCCGGCTAGAGCAAGTGTCTAGAGAGACAATGGAGTTGCAAGATTGTCTTATTTCCATCACTTAAAGATCGCCTGACAATAAGTATTAATTGTTTTCAATAGCTTGGTGAATATCTTGGTTCCACAATTTTACCCTTAGTTTATTTCATCTAAGATCTGAGCATCTGTATTTCTACACATTTAGTGTGGCCCTTAGTCTAACCCAGTAGATCTAAATGCAAAATACAAAAATCATTGGAACTGAGGAAAGAGTCAGATTCTCAGAATTCTCATTATGTAAGAAAAACATCCTGTCATAGACAGTGGTACTAGCCATCAAGCTGTCATCGGTAAAATAAGTTCAGTATCTTACAATGAGTACAATTTTGAAAGTTGATACTGACATTGTGTATCCAGTTTTTTAGATTCCATGAGAAAGAAGTTGGGCATGTCCCTCATTTGAGATAAACGCCTGACCATGGTGCCTCAGTCTACGGAGGAAATGGATTAAAACCTTGCTGATGGTATGCAACAATGGGAATCACAGCATTTGACTGATATCACTGATTTAGAGAATGAGTGTCTACATAGTCTGTCACTAAATAATTTGTACAACACTGATCATTTTTCCTTTTTAATTTAAGTTAGTAACAAGCTTGTTTCATATGTCTAACACCATTCCCTCTCCATTCCCTCCACCCCTGGCCTCCCCACATGTCCTCCAGTCCCCCACCCAATCTCCATTTCAATCCCCAGGGAGGCTGATGCCCTCCATGGTGGATTTCCAGAGACTGTCCTTTCATCGATGGCAGGGCCTAGGCCCTCTCATAAGACTCCAGAGTGAGAGTGCATTGCTCAATGTGGGATGGGCACTGAAAGTCAATTTGTATGCCAGGGATAAATACTACCCAAGGCCCATAGATTACCTGGGCTTCCTCGCTAACACCCACATTCAGGATGTCTGTGTCAATTCATAACGCAGAGGCCTTCTCTTTTGAATCATTCCTAGGAGGAGGATTATCTCTAGGATTCTGTTGCCTAAAATTTCTTTTCAGTTTTCCTATTCTACCACAGTTTAAACATCTGGTATTTGATGTCTGTTTAAACTTCTGGACATCGCTTCTCCTACACAAGTTTCTATGTCCTCACAGTTAAGGCATTTGGTATCTGGTACCTCTTTATACCCTTAAATGTTGCCTTTTCTACCCAGCCTTCTGTACCTTGAACTTTATACTAACTATTTGCTGTATGCAAGACCCATTTTTCTAATGGTGTTGATCTGATTTTTAATGACAAAAGCACCTGTTTGCATTGTAGATTTATATCATTGTAAGCTAAAGTATCCTAGATTCTGAGTCAGTTACCTGAAATTCCAATGCTCTAGAAAATACTTCCAAAAATTCAGTGAAACTTTCTCTTGGACCCTGTGCTCCCTTTGTATGATGTTCTTTCTTCTCTCCTGATTCATGAACCTTATTCAAAGCATTCAGAGCTTCTGTACAGCATAAAGACAAGAATTGTCATCATTTTCAACCTCAGCCTGTAGGTCAGCAAAACCACTTTTACCAAAAATTTTTCTTGGGGAGCTTTGTAACCTTTCTTTAGGCCATGAACCTCAAGGGCTTTGAATTCCCCCCTCATTGATGTGCTTCATTGTATTTGAGATGAATTGTCTATCACAACTGAAATCAAGTGACTCAAGTTCTTTTGGGTCATTTTACTGGTGACCCAAAGAGTTCACAAGAGTTCAGAAGTTCTCAGAAATGGGGTTTGGATTTGATAAGAAACAATGGCCTACTTGATACCCTTGAGAGCTTTCATGTGTATGGGTTCCAATTGGTAAGCAACAGAACGATTAGAATGCCTTTTAGTTGGTAGTTTTTCAGTAATACATACTGAGGCAGCCACTGGAGTTTGAATAACAACCTTAGAAAGATATCCTAGGTGTAATATAGGTGTAGGTATAGTTTTGCCATCACCTGCTACTAAGTCTAATGTATCAGATTGTAAGTCATCTAAGACTTGCAGTCTTGTGACCATCATTTCTCTGAGTGATTGAATTTCCTGGGTCAAAAAGTTTTCTAAGGCATTCATAGAGTCTGTCTGCTACTTGGATTCATCATTTATATGCAATTCCAAGCATTTAATGTTCTCATCCTCAGATATCTGAATGGCATGCAAGTTGCCTACTAGCTGGTCATTATTTACAGACATGGAATGAATGGTTACTGCCAGACTAAACTCCATCATAATTCGATTCTGTTTTTGCCATAAGGGCATTGGAAATGGAATCAGTTTTGTCTGGTAAATTGTTTTGTTTATGTCCCAAGTGATCTGCTTTGTTAGATATTTCTCCATGGATTTGAAGATTTTGAAAGTTGACTCTAATTTCTCTATCATTTACACAATATGCCCATTATTAACTCTGTTACTAATGCACCTCTTCCATATATATATATATATATATATATATATATATATATATTGAAGATATTTATTAGCATCAGAGAAAAATTCATTAGGAGCATGTTATGTTGTTCTCCCAGTATGATGTTCTTGACATTGGCAATGAGATCCTTACTGTTCTGCATCATTAAATTGTCTGCAATGAGTAAAAGTGGGTAATAATACCACCAAGTTAAGATTTCCAATTAATTCGGTTGGGGAAAAGATTTTTTGATTTTTGATGTACAAGAACAGGGTTTCTCTGTAGTGTTTTGGAGGCTGTATGTCCAGCCCGGCCTCAGACTCACAGAGAACCACCTGCCTCTGCTTCCCGAGTGCTGGGATTAAAGGCATGTGCCACCACCGCCAGGCCAGAGAAATGATTTTAACTGCAGTTAGTATTATTAGCCAGCGGGTGGCAGACATGTCCCGCCAAACACAGCTCTGCAGGATTTTAACCTGAAGTTATTATCCTTGGGCAGGAGATGGTGTAGGTGTATTGCCAAATACAGCTCTGCCACAAAACCTCGGTATTTTTCCAAACAGTAACTGAAAGATTCTAAGTAGCTTGTACAGAAATTAACAAGCAGGTTTGGGGTGGGAAAAACCTACCTGTGCACATAGGGAGACCTGTGGCTAGAAAACAGCTGCAAATTTCTAGGGACAGAAAATGGAACACTTTCCCTATGACCAGGCTTTCCAGTGATGTGCATGGTTCTGCACTGGCAGAGGAAGCAATGGGAGGCCGAGCGATACTGCAGTGGCCACAGCAGCAGCAGTGGTGACATGACCAGGGGGCAGCAAATGAGTTGGGAAACTCCCAGAGGCTCCATGGCATGACTTTCCTGCAGTATTCGGTCAGCCGTGGTCACAGATGCTGCTTCCAAGAACAGCTTCAGCTGGTTGGTGAAGTCATAGCTGCCCTGGATGGGCCAGGCTGGCTGGGCAACCGTGGTGCTGGGGATGCCTAAGAGACTGGGTGATTCAGGTTTTCGGGCTTGAGCTAGATGTGTAGTGGCAGCAGCAGTGGCTAAGCAAGTCAGAATTATGTATTAGAAGCACTCTATGGTCTCTGAAACTTAGCCGGGACCAAAGAGAGACTGAGAGCACACTCCTGTCCCTCTTTTATCTCTGATTGATCCCATGTACCTGTGGCCACTTCCCAAGGGAGTATCATTGTCAGAAGGTACATGATCTCACCCTACACCATGCCTTATGCAAATTTGTAGGTTTTGCCTCCTCTCAAATGTACAAATGAGCAGTGAAGTACCAACAGATTAAAAAAGAGTAAGCCATTAGAGGATATCTGATTGATTGTTTTGTAAGCCACAAGTCAGTAAGTTCTTGACATATTAAATGCTTCCTATTTAACTGGTATAAGGAATCATTCAGTCTGTTTCCTGTCTTTTCCCTCAACCTTCCAGTAGAAAGAAGAGCTCCCTGGGGCACTCCAAACCACCTTTCCCTCGTTGACATGCAGACCCTTCAATGTTTTCAATATCTTGGTGACCATCTTGGCTCCACAATTTTACCCTTAGTTTATTTCATCTAAGATCTGAGCATCTGTATTTCTTCACATTTAGTGTGTCCCTTAGTCCAACCCAGTAGATCTAAATGCAAAATACAAAAATCATTGGAACTGAGGTAAGGGGATAATGTTAACCAAGGAAGTGAAAGACCTGTATATCAAGAACTTTGTGTGTTTGAAGAAAGAAATCAAAGAAGATACCAGAAAATGGAAAGATCTCCCATGCTCTTGGATTGGTAGGATCAACATAATAAAAATGGCAATCTTGCCAAAAGCAGTCTATAGATTCAATGCAATCCCTATCAAAATTCCATCACAATTCTTCAAGGACCTGGAAAGAACATTAATCAACTTTATATGGAAAAACAAAAGGCCCAGGATAGCCAAAACATCCCTATACAATAAAGGAACTTCAGGAGGCATCACCATACCTGACTTCAAGCTCTATTATAGAGCTATAGTCCTGAAAACAGCTTGGTATTGGCACAAAAATAGGCAGGTAGACCAATGGAACCGAATCGAAAGCCCTAATTTTAACCCACACACCTATGAACACCTGATTTTTGACAAAGAAGCTAAAACTTTACAGTGGAAGAAAAAAAGCATCTTCAACAAATGGTGCTGGCATAACTGGGTACTGGTATGCAGAAGACTGCAGATAGATCCATGTTTATCGCCTTGTACAAAACTTAAGTCCAAATGGATCAAAGATCTCAACATACATCCAGCCACACTGAAACTTTTAGAAGAGAAAGTGGGAGATACTCTTCCACGAGTTGGTACAGGAGACCACTTCCTAAACATAACACCAGTGGCACAGGCACTGAGATCGACAATTAACAAATGGGACCTTCTGAAACTAAAAAGCTTCTGTAAGGCAAAGGACACAGTCAAAAAGACAAAAAGGCAGGCCACAGAATGGGAAAAGATATTCACTAACCCTACATCTGACAGAGGGCTAATCTCCAAAATTTACAAAGAACTCAAGAAACAAGTCTCCAAAACACCAAAGGATCCACTTGAAAGGTGGGGTACAGAGCTAAATAGAGAATTCTCAGTAGAGGAGGCTAAAATGGCCAAGAGACACTTAAGAAAGTGCTCAACATCCTTAGCCATCAGGGAAATGCAAATCAAAACAACTCTGAGATACCATCTTACTCCTGTCAGAATGGCTAGAATCAAAAACACCGAAGACAATTTATGCTGGAGAGGATGTGGAGAGAGAGGAACACTCCTCCACTGCTGGTGGGAATGCCGACTCATACAGCCTCTTTGGAAATCAGTATGGAGATTCCTCAGGAAAATGGGAATTAGTCTACCACTAGACCCAGCAATTCCACTCTTAGGCATTTATCCAAATGAGGCAGGTTCATACAACAAGGGCATCTGCTCCACTATGTTCATAGCAGCATTGTTTGTAATAGCCAGACCCTGGAAGCAACCTAGATGCCCCTCAACTGAAGAGTGGATAGAGAAAATGTGGTACATTTACACAATGGAGTATTACTCAGCAGAAAAAAACAATGGAATCTTGAAATTCGCAGGGAAATTGATAGCACTGGAAGAAACCATCCTGAGTGAGGTAACCCAGTCGCAAAAAAACAAACATGGTATGTACTCACTCATATATGGATTCTAGATATGGATCAGGATAGTGCCAGTCTGCACTTCCACAGATAGAGAGTCTGGGAAACAGGAAAAACCTAAAAGATATGCATATATGCATAGTACCCAAGAGAAGAGGATGGAGACAAGATCCTCTGATGGGGAACACGGCGAGGGGTGGGGGGGAGTGGGACCTGGGAAGAATAGAGGGGGTAAAGAGGAAGGGAGTTGGTCATGGGGGAACAGGAAGTTGAGGGGGTACGGGTAGAATAGGGGGAAGAGGGAATCATAGGATCGAAGACAGATCAGGCACCAGAGTGACCTCGAGTGATCTAAAGGTATAACATCAATTGGCAAGCTAAGCAATAGTGGAGGGACCACCTCAAATGCCCATTCCTGATAATGAACTTGATGTCTATAACCATCCGCGAGCCTTCATCCTGTGACTGATGGAAGCAGAGGCAAACACACAACTAAGCACTGAACTGAACCCAAGGAACCCAGTGACAGAGAGAGAGGAGTGATGAGCAAATTGGCAAAGAATGGGCTGGCAAAACCAGCAGAGACAGCTGATCTGAACAGGGGAGTGCTCTTGGACCCCAGACCGACAGTGGGGAGGCCAGCATGGGACTGATCTGGACCCCCCAAATGTGAGTGTCAGTGAGAAGGCCTGGGCAACCTATGGGGCCCTGAGCTGTGGATCAGTGTCTATCACTGATATACAAACTGTCTTCATGTGCCTATAGCACAAAAAGGGATGCTCTCTCAGCCTGGACTCTTAGGGGAGTGCCTTGACCCTACCCAGAGTAAAAAGACAGACTCTAGATATCCCCTATGTGGAAGGATTTGGCAATAGGGTGGGAGGGAGGGGGAAGGGGAGTGCGGGAGGAGGGGAGGGAGAGGGAGCTGGGATTGACATGTAAAACAAGCTATTTAAAATTAAAATAAAAAATGATAAA
>NW_024433718.1:0-41099 GCF_017639785.1 Mesocricetus auratus | reverse complement strand
AGATGCTCATACTCTGCTCTCCCACTCCTTTCTCACACACACACAAGTGAAGGAAAGAGTTCACAGTTGCCTGATTGTAAAAATCATACTACATCTGTTGCACAGATTACTAAGCACCAATTACCGAGTAGTGACCTATTTTCCTAGGAAAATTTTAAGTTACTTGAATCAAAACAGTTCTGCATATACTCCTAAGGAAAGCCATGTTGCTAAAACTAATGAAAACTGCATTACTTTCAGAAGAGAAAGAACAAGTAAAGAGAACATGCTCATTGATTACTAAGTAGAGAAAGCCATAAGACCTGTTCTATAGAGATTACTAAATACAGTTTAGAGAGACACTCTCTATTCACCTATAAAAATATCCAGTCACTTGAAACAAAACAGCTCTTCATGCCTGCCTAGTAAAGCAGGTGTGTTAAAAGATAGAGAAAACACAATACTATTCATAGAGCAAGAATTTTGAGTTTCCTCTTTCAAACACACATGCCCAAGGAAAGGAAACCTACTAACTGGACAGTTGAGAAAACCATACTACTTGTTCTATAAAGTACTAAATCCTGTTTAGAGAGAAGTTGTGTGAATCAAAATAGCTCTACATACGTGCTTTAGGTTTGATAAATCAAGTGAAAATGCAATATACTTAGAAGAAAAAGAAGGTTGATTTTACTGACAGTTCTTTAAATATGTCTTCTGGGCTGAGCACAGTGTGCAAACCTTAATACAAGCAGTGAGGATCCTGAGGCAGATAGATCTGATTTGAAGGCCAGCCTGGTGTACTTAGTGAATTCATGGAATTCTGGGACTACATCAAAGAAAGGTTCTATCTCAAAAAGCAAATGAACAAAAAAAAAAAAACACAAAAACACAAAAAAACCCGGGAGACTGGAGAGATCGATCAGCGGTTAAGAACACTCACTGGCTGCTTTTCTAGGAGTCCTGAGTTCAATTCCCAGTAACCACATGATGGCTCACAACCATCTGTAATGAGATCTGGTACCCTTTTCTGGCATACAAGCTGACATGCAGACAGAACACTGTACACATAATGAATAAATACATCTTTTTGAAAAAACCCAAAATATCAACAAATAACAATAGCAAGAAACAAAACAACAACAACCAAAAAAAAAAAAAAAAAAAACAAGGCACCTGGGCTGGGCATGTGATATAGGCTTTTAATGCCATCAGTAGGGAGACAGGCAGTTATGTATGAGTTCAGGACCAGATTCTTGTACATAGTAAATTCCAGGCAGGCCAGATATGCATAGCTAAACCATACCTTCAGCAAACAAGAAAAGAAATAAACAAATTAACAAATCACCCAGGGTCAGAGAGAGCAGACACCTCCTGTCATTGAATAAATGTGCCTGTCACTAAGCCTAAGTATTTAACTGAGTCCTTAGAGCCCATACATTAAAATAAAAAGGACGCCTGCATTTGTCTTCTGCCCTATGCATACACACAGGGGAGCCCCTGCACATATATAAATAATTAATTCTTTAATCAAGGGGTCCCAGAACAGATGTGCTGACCATAGCCCTTACTCATGTGTAAAGAAGGTCCTAATAAAGGGTCAGGTGTGCTGACACAAGCCTTTGATCTCCACATTGGAGGGAAGAGCATCTCTGAGTTCAATTTCAGCCTGGTCTGTAGTGTCAGTACCAGGACAACTAGAGCTACCCAATCCCCATCTCAACAGACATCAAGGTCTCTAGTACAGTTATGAAACCTACAGGTTTTTGGAGACCTAGAAAATCATTCTTATGCATTTTCCTGGGGAAATAGAGTGATTCACACCTGGCCTTGATAAAACTCTGAATCAAGAGCTGTGCATATGCAGAAATGAAACAATAAAATGGAGCAGCATAAAAGTATCAGAAATAGGAGGTCAGTCATTTTCTATTCACAACTCCAGAAGTTATAGTTCATACTCCAGGATAATGTGGATAAAGCAATATTTGAATACTGATCTTCAATTTACTCTCTCTCTCTCTATCTGTACCTCTCTGTCTCTCTCTGCTAATGTTTTGCTGTGGGTCTATACCCCTGCTCTCATGTGCTGCCGTAGAAAGCCTCTTTGATGTTGACAGGACAAGGCAATGATTTACGAATATAGCCAAATGCCATTAAGAATCATTTCATTGGTTTTTTTCCTTGTCCTGGTTGGTTCTACCACTAGTCTTTGGGTTATCTAGTCTCTGTTTCATGGTCATGCATGTAGAATAGGTCACAGGTTTCCTCTTGTGGACTCAGCCTGGAGTTAAACCAAATACTAGTTGTCTACACATACAAGTTCTGTTCTACCTTTAAGGCAGGACAGATTATACAAGTCAAGGGTTTTGTGGGTGGGTTTGAGTACAGGTTTCTCTTTCTGTAGCTTGCAGAGTACCTTCCCATGAAATAGAGACTAAGTCCTAGAGCTGAAGTCTCCATGCAATCACCAGTTCAACCTCTCTGAATTCAATAAGCTGTGTGGATGATGTCCTCAGCATCAGCGTCTTGTTGTCTGTTTTCATGGAGATACCTTCTGTCCTAGCATCTGCTTGAGTTGTTTAGGGGTATCTAAGGAATACTTCCACCACCATTACCTTCTGCCAAGGCTAACAATTCAATCAAATGCAGACCAGTCCCACCTCTGGAAGACTTGCCAACCTAAAAATTGAAATATTTTTGATTCTGTTTTTCTTTGCTCTAGTTGTGATAACAATTCTGTAATTTTAGAGAATTCTTTATGTATTCTGCCATCCTTAGTTTCTGTTACAATTCCTTTGGTAAGTATATCACCACAACTATCTTTAACTTTTAGACGTCCTATGTCTATAGTTCATACCATATGGCATACCATATGATAATGTGGAACACATTTGTCTGAGTCTTCAGGCACAATAGATGAAGTCCTGCCCATGCTCATTTTAATGGAGAGAAGTAAAATGACTTTATAAAACGATATGAATGGTGTAAAGAAACAGGGACAGCCTAAGGGATTGAGATTCCCAGTGGGCCCTAGGAAGACTGTCCTGAGGAACAGATGGCTATATTAAGAAATCAAGCTGGGTGGTGGTGGGGGCGAAGGTGGCACACAACTTTAATACCAGCACTCCATAGGCAGAAGCAGGTAGATCCCTGAGAGTTCGAGACCAGCATGGTCTACAAGAACTAGTTCCAGGGCTGCCACCAAAACTACAGAGAAACCCTGTCTCAAAAATACAAAAGAAAAAAAAAAGAAAGAAACCAATGAAGAACAGGATTAAGGCAGAAAGTGAGAGCATTCTACCCAATCTGCAGCTTTTACTGAGACACCATTGTAGGCTGCTTTCATCAAAGATACAGTAAGACTTTCCAAATTATATTTTTATCTGACACCACCACAGCCAAAACAGATGACATTATTTTGTCGACACTATATAAGATAGAGTATTACCAACAATATGTTCATGATAATTAACCATTCAAAGGGAAGGGACTGAACTGGAACCAGGAAGATTATCTGGGCAACCTACTGAGAACCTCTCAAAAACTAAAAAGTGGAGGTGTAACTCAGTGTTAGAGTATTTGATTAGCATGTATAAGGTCAAAAGTTTGATCCCTAGAACTTAAAGAAGTAAAATATTTTCAGGATACCCACAACAGTGATAAACATTGTTGGAGCCCCGGAGACCTTTAAGTTGTAGCAGAACTAAGTGGCAGTTTAAATTAAAACAATTTAAATTAAAAAGTTATTATAAACAAACTGGTCATGCATACATTGGTTCCTGGAACAGGCTAACACAAGGTATTCTATAAGATATATTTCCTCCTGTACCCAGGCCCGGTACTTTCCACTGCCTTTGTCCTCATCCCCCCGCCCTGCCTAAACCACCTTATAAAAATGAAATCTTGCTAGCTAATAAACGAAGCCTTGACGCAATTCAGACTGACTCTTTCTTTACGCACTTGGCTTCCACTTCTCTCTCCCCCCGTTTGACTCCTACAGGTGACACCCACTCGAGACCTACTAAATAACCTGGCCTGCTGGATGGGTCAAAACATCTAACTAGCCTCTGTGAAATTTCCATCTTACAAATGTAGAACAAGGAATTTTGGTTAGGAGATCTCAGAAGAAAATAAAAATAAGTGACTGGAAAATGTGCAGTGAGACAGGAGGAATCACTCCTGATACCCCAAAATACATAGAACAATAAGATCACTATGAATTAAAACACCTAACTGAAGATTTCAGAATAGCAGAGTAGATTAATGATGCAATGACAACAGAGAAATATGTGAGGTGAGAGATATGTTGATTCATATTTGATCATTCCATTTTGATCATCTGTAACATGAGTTTTGAACATTCCCCATCAATCATCCATGTTGAACATATTCATGGAGATGTCATATTGGACCACAAGATACATACAACCACACACCATTTAAATATAAAAATGTATAAACAGAATTTAAAACTATAATTTATGACAATATCATTAATAGAGATAAATGTGTTAAGCAGATAAAGATCTATATACTAAAAACTAAACATATTACTGAGAAATCAGAATGAATCACATGTACTGTCGCACCTGTTGTGCGGCCTGCATCCGAGAATGTAGCGAGGTGGTCGGGATAGATGACACAGAGACCGGTCGGTTGCTTTAAGAAAACTTTATGCTTCCCAAGTCAGCTTAGGAGGAGACCCCAGTCTGCTTAGGAGACAGCTCTTAGGAGAAGTCTCTCTAAGAAAAAGGAGCTTCCCTTTTTAAGGACTTCTGCCATTCATCTACATACCATTCTTTCCTCCTGGCTGGTGGTCTAATCTCCGGCCCCAGAATCGGGGAGACACCACAGGGAAACAGGAAGAGGCATCTAGCCGTAGGGGGTGTGAAAGGCATGGTATTTCAGTGAGCAAGCCCTATCTGAGCCCTAAAGCACTGAATTGTTTTCAGTAAACATTACATAGATGCCTGCTCCCAGGCCAAAGGGGAAGTGGGTTTCTGCTCAAGGTCTGGTGTCCCCACAATGTACCTACTCGCATGCTTTGTTTGAAGGTCATGTTGGGGTACCCCGAATTGAGGAGGGGTCCCCAAGCTGGATTCCTCACCCCAAAAATCAAGAGTCCATGTGCCAATTGATGCAACACGCAAGAGGCTTTAATTAGGCATCTGCAGATGGGCCTCTCGGTCAGCTTTTAGACCAATTGGCCCCGAGGTTCAGTTATAATCAGCTTTTAAAGACAAAAACCACAAGCCTTTGGGAGGGGTCCCTATCTTGTGATGGGGGAGGGGGGTATGTGACTACTGACCAGGGGAAGTAGATGTCTTCCTGACCTACAGGTTGTAAATTCCTCAAACCTTGGTATGAGTTAATCATCTTTCCCTAAGTAAATGGTGTTATCATCTCCTTGTTTCCCACAAATCTTGTTTGCCCATCTCTGACACCCTGATCAGTTCTTCACAGGTGGTCAGCAGCCCGGAATTGGCATTTTGTGGGTTTACAACCCTTCTGCAATTAAGGTTGCTAAACCATACATTCTATTCTATGGTTTGGCCAGTTCCTGGGATGGGGTCCTTTGTTCACTTTCAAAATTCTCTAGTGGGGTGCCCTCCCTGTTTAAGCTTATATTTTATTTCTATAAATTCAGGGTCTTTCATTCCTCCCTTTTCTCTAGGGCATAGTTTTAATCATAAAACTTTTTAGGGGGCCTCAATGTTAGATACAGCTTGATATTGTTGGGTACTAGATACATAGAGCCCATGTTAGTTTTGGGTTGTAGAAGGGTTTGGTTACAGAGGTCCTGGTGGGACCTGGGGATATTTCCCAAGCATGTGCCCTTTCCTGAGACTTGGGTGAGGGTCAGCTGTTGGGGAGCATGTGAGGTTCCCTCAGTTGGGGCAGGGAAATGGAAAAGCATTAAGCATAACAAGACAATCAAGCAGTTTGTGAGAGTCTTAGCTTGAGCAGGTTTTGAGTGCGCTGTAACCTCCATTTCATCGACCTGTCCTCTGCTGAGCCTCTGCTGGCCACAGCCTTCTTGGCGTGAGAGGCATGGATCCATGCTGCAATCCCATCTACTTTGAGAGCCGTGGGGGTCATCAGGATCATGGTGTATGTGCCTTTCCAGCTGGGTTCAAGAGTCTTAGCTTGGTGGCATCAGAAATACACAGAGTCCCTGATCTGGAATGGGTGGGGCACTGTGAAATTTCTGACCTGGTATACTGCAGCCAGTGGTTTCCAGATCTGATTCTGAATGAGTTGAAGGGCATGTAACTGGGCCTGGATGGATGGGGGCCAATGGGATGATTAGGGTCTATGGGAAGTGTACTCAGGATAGGCAGGGGCCCTCCAAATAGGATCTCAAATGGAGTTAACCCATGCACTGAAGGGGTGTTCTGAACTCGGAACAGTGCCATGGGTAGAAGTCGTACAGAGTCTCTAGTGCCAGCCTCTATGGTCAATTTGGTTAAGGTCTCTTTAATTGTCCTATTTACCCTCTCTACCTGTCCAGAACTTTGGGGTCTGTATGCACAATGAAGTTTCCAATCAATTCCCAATGTTTTGGCCACCAAAAAAAAACATTTTGACTCACCTGAGAGACAAAGGCAGGTCTGTTACCAGACCCCATTACCTTGGGTAGCCCGAGCTGTGGGAAGATCTCTTTAAGGATTTTCTTGACCACCACCTGTGCAGCCTCACACTTGGTGGGAAATGCATCAGTCCATCCTGAAAAAGTGTCTATGAAAACCAAAAGGTACCTGTTTCCGAGGCTTCCCGGTTTGATTTCAGTGAAGTTGACTTCCCAGTTAGTTCCAGGTGGCTCCCCTCTGACTCTAATCTCCTCAGGCAGCTTGAGCCGCCCTCCCTGTGTTTACTTAGGTGCAGGGAGCTGCACAGGAACTGGTGATTTGTTGAAGGAGGCTGTTGAGGTTGCTCCTCTCCTTGTAGGAGGTCTTTGAGTTTCTTATGTCCAGGGTGGGTCCATTGATGTAACTGGAGTAGGAGTTCTTTGGATGTTGGGGTCCCTCGAATTGAGGAGGGGTCCCCAAGCTGGATTTAGGAATGTGACTGCCCCGAACCACAACTTGTCGGGGTTGAGGAGCAGCGCCTGATCATGGGTCATTTGTGCATTTGAAAGTCATCTACTGGGCGGCTGTCAGACCACAGCTTCTATTGCATGGGGGACCACCACTGTGAGTGGCTGACCCAAAGTCAATTTGTCTGCATCTTTGGCGAGGACAGCCACTACAGCCACCATTCGGAGGCATGGGGGCCATCCTGACGCTACATTGTCCAGTTTCTTTGAGAATTATGCTACCAGTCTCTTTCATGGTCCAAGCTTCTGGGTTAGGACTCCTTTTGCCAGCCCTGCCCTTTCATCCACGTAGAGGATAAAGGGCTTGTTTATATTGGGGAGACTCAGGGCAGGTGCTGACAGCAAGGCCCGTTTGATATTGTCAAAGGTCTTCTGGTGCTCATTTTTCCATACAAAGGGCCATAACTTTAGTCAAAGGGAAGAGTGGGGCTGCTAATTCTGCAAAGCCAGGAATACAGAGGCAGCATAACCCGGTGCTACCCAGAAACTCACACTCCTCCCTGGAATTTTTGGGTGGGGGAATCAGGACTACAGCCTGTTTTCGTCCCTCCGTCAGCTAGCGCTGACCATCCTGAGCCGATAGCCTAGGTAGGTGACTTGCTTCTTACAGAGCTGAGCCTTTTTTGCTGATGCCCAATACCCCAATTCCCCCAACCTTTGTAATAACACCCCAGTACCTTGGAAGCAGTCATGTTCTGATTCTGCGGCCAGAAGGAGATCATCTACATATTGGAGTAAAATTATATAGGGGTTGTGGACTCGGAAGTCTGCCAAATCTTGGTGCAGGACTTCATCGAAGAGGGTTGGTGAGTTCTTGAACCCTTGAGGGAGTCATGTCCATCTAAGCTGGCCAGAGAACCCAGTCCCGGGATCTTTCCATTCAAAGGCAAATAGGGGCTGACTCTGAGGGCTCAGTCTGAGGCAAAAGAATGCATCTGATGTGGCTTGGAGGCAGGTTGGGCACTGTTGGATGAATGTCCTCTGTCCTCTGATTCACTTCCTGGAGGTCCTGCACTGGCCTCTCGTCCCCCGTGTCTGGCTTCTTCAACAGGGAGGAAGGGAGTGTTCCATGGACTATGACAGGGTTTAAGGGTACCCAACTGCATTAGCTTGGTCTTGCTTTGTCTCCCAGGTCTCTTGCCTGTCTAGGCCTATTTTTAGACTCCTGCACTATGGTGGCCAAAATTTTTGTTAAATTCTGATTGTGCTTTCTATCTCTCTTGTCCTCTCTGTCTCCTCCTGCAACTTACGTAGCCTCTTTTCCTTCTCTTCCTGCGTCTCACTTTTGTTAAAAATCTTTTTATCCTCCTTTACTATGTCCTATAGGGTATATCCCTGCAGCCCCTCAAAGCATTGTAACGTAGTGCATATATCGCGTGCTGTCCGATGAATGACATGATTATGTCAGTTTCCCTTTCCTGAGCCTGGGGGTCAAAAGGAGTATACACTCTGTAAGCCTCCATGAGGCGCTCTAGAAACCTGGCGGGGGTTTCTTCCTTACCTTGAGTTATTGCACATACCTTGGCCAAATTTGTGGGGCGTCTCCCTGCCCCTTTGAGGCCCCCCAACAGAGTCTGGCAATAGAGACGGTGACGCTCCCTACCGTGTGGTGTGTTGAAGTCCCATTCCAGGCGGGGTTAAGGGAAAGTGTGCTTCTATCTCATTGGGAAGCTGGGTAGGTCTCCTGCCCGGCCCCAGGATGTTCTTTGTAGCTTCCAGGAGGACTCTCTGCCTTTTCTCTGTTGTGAGGAGAGTTTGTAGTAGCTGTTGGCGATCATCTCATGAGGATGGACTCGATGAGACCTGTTAGGGCCTGGGGGTCTTGTGAGAAAGAAGGGTTATGATTTTTCCAGTTGTAGAGATCAGCAGAGGAGAAGGGCCAGTATTGGTAGTTCCCTCCCCCCATTGAGCAGACTGGGAAAGCCTGGGAGGTCCCAGGCTTATCGGCTCCCTCTGGCTGTTTGATCTTTCCTTGGCTGCAGCCTGGTAGAGGAGAGTGGGTTGTGGCTCAGACTTTCCCAGGTGACGATGTAAGGGACCTGGTCAGGATGGCCTTGAGGTTTGGGTTGAACAACCCGAGCTTTAACCTGCAAAATAATGGTGATATTAAAGGTACCATCCCTAGGCCAGCCCACGTTAAAGGTGGGCCATTCTGAAGAACAGAAAGTTTGCTATCTCTTCTTTCAGACATCCAATCGCTTCATTGTGGGCCCAGTCCAGGATGTCTGCCCAATGATCTAAAGTCAAACTTAAGGTAATTTGCTGCTGTTTCCTGCCTGAGTCAGAAAGAAGTCACTTTAACTCCACACCCCCAAAGGCTCTCTGTGAAAACAGAGATATGGATAGGATATGGTTTGTGCCTAATCTGGGATCCAAGAGGAAGCTGTCCCTTGTGTGGGTATCTCAGTCATTCTTATGCCAAGGAACCCAATATTAAGATTGCTCAGTTCTATGCTCCTTCTGGTGAACAAGTGGGATACAGATGATTTTAAATTATGAGGCAACAAGGCTCAATGGGTGTGACCAGTGCTACTGGCTGACACTGCGGAAATGCAAAAAGGGGAGAACAGGAACCTCTTCAGTAAGGACAGTCCACCATGTCCTGGAACAGAGAGCCCACCTGACTATTCATGGCCATCCTGACAGAGTGAGGAGCAAGAAGCAGGGCTGTAGTGTGAACCACAATAAGAAGTCTCAGGGGTAGGAGCTCAGCCTAGGGACCCTGCAGCTTCTGGACCACAGTGCCTGAGACAGAGAAAGGGCATAATGAACCCAGATCTTGGCCCCCAGCTGTGCTCAGAAGACAGGGCAGTAGCACCTGAGGAGGAGTTTGCATTTAAATTGGAGCAGGGCATTGAGGGAGAAGGAAACAGCAGCTAGCAGAGTTAGATAAACAGGGTGTGCAGAATGTGCTCTTTGTTTCCAGTCTAATGACAACCTAGTTCTTTCAAGGAAGAAAAACTTGATTGCTTTTCTGTTAGGGGAATCTAAGGGTGATGGTGGATTAGTGTTTAAAATAATTAATGAGGAAATTGAAATTTCAGGGTAATATGGAGTTTTTTGTTTGTTTGTTTGTTTGTTTTCCATTTTAAATGGAACTCAAAGAATTGACCTGAATTACAATTATATAAAGGAAGGAGGAGAAAGGGAGGTTGAAGTAACTTGGGCTTAAGTAACAATTACAACTGTACTTTGAAGAGATTGAGAATATGGAAAATAAACTGACAGTGAACAACTTGCGCATTCCCTACCCAGTTGTAGACACATGATGCTGAGTGGTCACTGGGATTTTAATCCCAGATGGGCATGGTGGAACTCTGTGAGTTCAAGGCCAGTCTGGTCTACAAAATGAGTTCCAGAACAGTGTGTTATACAGAGAAACTCTGTCTCAAAAAGAGAGAGAGAAAGAGAGAGAAAGGAGAAGAAAAAGAAAGAAGGAGAAGGAGAGACAGACAGAGAGGAAGAGAGAGAAAGTGAGAGAGAGAGAAAGAGAGAGAGAGGGAGAGAGAGGGAGAAAGAAGGCCAGGTGTTGGTGGCACACACCTTTAATCCCAGAACTCAGGAAGCAGAGGCAGGCAGATCCCTGTGAGTTTGAGGCCAAACTGGTCTGTGAGTTTGAGGCCAGCCTGGTCTACAGAGAGAGTTCCAGGACAGCCTCCAAAGCAATACAGAGAAACTCTGTCTCAAAATAAATAACAAAAAAACAAAAAAGAAAGTACAAAGGAAGGAAGGAAGATAGGAAGGAAGGAAGAAAGGAAGGAAGGAAGGAAGGAAGGAAGGAAGGAAGGAAGGAAGGAAGGAAGGAAAAGAAAAAATGGTGAGAAAATAACCAAAAGAGCTGGGCAGGGGTGGCACATGCCTTTCATCCCAAGCAAAGGCACATGTATCTCTATGAGTATAAGACAGCTTGGTCTACAAAATGAGTTCCAGAACAGCAAGGACAGTTGTACAGAAAAAAGAAAGGGTTCATTCACATGCATATGTACAATAAGAAGAAATGCATTGTGCCGGGCAGTGGTGCTGCCCACCTTTAATCACAGAACTCAGGAAGCAGAGGCAGGCAGATCACTGTCAGTTTGAGACCAGCCTAGTTAACAAGAGCTAGTTCCAAGACAGCCTCCAAAGCCACAGTGAAACCCTGTCTCGAAAAACAAATACAAAGAAAAGAAATGCATTGCAAAGTTCCAAACCAAAAGTGCTATCTAGTTGGACCCTTAGCCCTACCTACCAGTTTGGAACTAGGAGCTTCTTAGAAATCTAATACATTTACAGGAATATACATATATATGTACTCAATTGAAAATATTTTTATGTGCTGTGTAAAATGGCACATACCTTTAATCTCAGCATTCAGTAGGCAGAGGAAGGATAATCACTGAGTTCCATGTTACTCTGCTCAATATAGTAAGATTCAGGCCATCCAAAGTTGCATAGTGAAACCCAGTGTCAATTCTGTTTTGTTTATACTCAAACATGAATGAAAAGCATCAACATAACTTTGATATTTCAGAGTACCCCTTCCTGCCATCTGTGGGCAAATAATCTGAAAATTCCAAATGGATACTTAAAACTGGAGATAGTACAAAATCCTTCATACACTGTTTTCTCACATTCATATGGATAATATAGTTTCATATACAAATTAAGTATGGAAAGAGATTAATAAACCATAAAGTCGTAATAATGTTTAGTAACAGCTATTTAAGAGTTCAGAATCTTTCATTTCTACAAGCTTCCAATTATTATTTTTAGACTTAGGTTTGGGTAAAGAGAACAGCCCTACTTTCTAACAGTGAGCAACACTAAAGGAACTATGATGCATATTCTAAGTCTTTTTTATGTCTTGCTGTCAATGTATTGTGTAAATAAATTATAAATTTGAGATTGCTGTGCCCACTCAAAGAGGAACCCAAGGCTTCAATGAACTTATCGACACCAAATGCAAGTACAACAAGGTCCGTTTATTTCCAGAAAACCAGCTAACTGCGGCTCATATCTGTAGGAAGAGTTGAATCCCAAAACTGAAAATGTAAAGCACATTTAAAGAAAAAAAAAGGGGGGGGGAGTCCTGAGGATGCAAGTCCCAGTCCTCAGGGTTTTCTCATGGTTACAGAGATTAGTTAGCATACCAAAGGCTATCTTGTGAGAAGGGCCTTGAGGAGAGGGGAGACAGAGTCCTGAGGCTGCAAGTCTCAGTAGGGTTCCCATAGTTACAGAGATTACTTAGCACAGTAAATTTTTAAACAAATTTATCATAACACAGAGGGCTTTGAGAAGACAATAACTGCATTTAATTAGGTAGAATTAATTGGCATATCTGTGGTCCAGGATTTCACTGCCAGAACATACCCTACAATTGTGGGCTAAGGAAGTAGCTGCAGATGCTGTTGCAGCTGCTCATGTGTCTGAGCTTTTGATCACATAACCCCCATCACTTAGCTGGATACTTTTATTGTCCTTATTATATTTTATCATTACATTTTGCCCTAGTCTCTTGTTATTGCTTTTTCATCCATTTTCCTCAGTGGCCCAGGAGACATCAGAGATAAGATTGTATTCCTTCACAATTTTCTATGAATTTGTAAGGTGCTCCTTAGAAGTTCAGTAGAACTGGCTCATATCCCCCTGTGTTCTGTATCAGCAAAGTTTACCTTGAAAGACCCCCCATTCAAACACAAGCTAAGGAGGCAAGATCGGTCCCTTGCCTGATCTAAACGTAAAGCAGCAGTAATAGGTAGTAAAGTCTGTTCCACCAAACAGGCACCCAAAGGGCCTTGAGATAGAACAGAGAGAATATCTTGTGGTTTTCCAGAAGTAGGATGGCCCCCCACTTCCCGGAATCCTCCTAGCCTGAAACTTCCTTGATAACCTTGTGGTTTTTGCCTTTAAAAGGAGCTTGTAATAGTGGCTCAGGGCTTCATTGCCTCCCCTGGATTAGGAGGCCATTTACGCAAATGCAGAATAAAAATCTCTTGCTTGTTGCATCTTCTGGTCTGGAGTCTGAGTCTGTGAGGTGTCCTCCTGGATACATTGGAATCCCAAAGTTTGGTGGTCCAACATCCTGTGTTTTACATTTTTATGTCTCTAAAATGTTTTTTATAAGATTTATTTGTTTATTATGAATACAACATCCTGCCTCCATGTCTGTCTGCAAGCCAGGAGAGGGCACCAGATCTCATTACAGATGGTTGTGAGCCACCATGTGGTTGCTGGGAATTGAACTCAGGACCTCTGGGAGAGGAGTCAGTGCTCTTAACCTCTGAGCCATCTCTCCAGCCCTCTAAAATGTTTTAAAAGCCCTTTTTCCCTAGCATAGGTTAAGAAAGTGCATATGAGGCCTTGGCATCATAAAGGCCTGTTCTAATGCAGCACCACTGGTATCTGTACAACCTGGGATAAATTATGCAACTACTGCAACTCTAATTGCTGCATCTGTAAAAGGGGAATTGTGTATAGTTGACACAAATATTTTCAAATTGAAATATATTGTACAGGCATAACAATTAGCAAAGAATTAACAAATGAAAGCTCTCATTACATCTTTCTCTTTTTAGTTTTATCTTTTGAGACAGGTTTTCTCCATGTCATCCTGGCTGTGCTGGACAAGGCAGGTCTTCATCTCACTCACAGAGATACCCCTGTCTCTGTCTTCTGAGTGCTGGGATTAAAGGCACCCCAGTACCGGCCAGTTTAATATTATTTCTCCATGCCAACTTCCATATTCAACAAAAAGCTAAATGTAACAGTGAATAACTTCAAATGATTTAGTATTATTCATGTCAAGTACAAGGAGGAAACCCAGCCCAATCCTCAGATACTGGTCCCTCATTTCACTATGCTCCTCTTGAGCTGCTGTATTAAGAATGTTCAAAAGACAGGTTTCACTATCAATTATTACTTATCCCCTGTAGGAATCCTGGAAGGTAGAAACATGGTCTGAGTTATGTCATTACATCTTTTAAATGGTGGGTATACACAACTCAGAAACACATGAATGCATCCAAAACAGGCAAAGATCCTCAGATAATATCCAAAGCAGACAAGCAGTCAAGAAGCACTTGAAGAGATCATTAGGGAAATACAAATCAAAACCATGAAAACTCTTTGCAAGCACCTTGAGAGGCAGAGACAGGCAGATTTCTCTGAGTTCCAGGACAGCATGATCTACACAGAATGTTCTAGGCCAGCCCAGTTGGCATAAGGGGACTCTGTGCTGGACAGTTTTATGTCAACTTGACATAAGTTAGGCATCTGAAAGGAAGGTATCCCAGTTAAGAAAATGCCTTCATAATACCTGCATGTAGGCAAGAATATAAGGTATTTTCTTAATTAGTTGTTGAAGGGAGAGGTTCCATCACTTTGTAGGTGGTGCCTTCCCCAGTGAGGTGGTCCTTGTTTGCATAAGAAAGTAGGCTGAGTAAGCCAGGAAGAGCATGCCTGTAAGCAGCACTTCTTCATGGCCTCTATACATCAGGTCATGCGTCCAGGTCCCTGTTCTGTTTGAATTCCCATCCTGACTCCTTTAGACAAAGAACTGTGATATGGAAATATAAGCCAAATAAACCCATTCATTTCAAATTTGCGTAGATCATGATGTTTCCTCATAGTCATAGAAATCCTAACTAAGAGAATTGGTTCCTGGAGTGGGGTTATTGCTGTAACAGACATGACCATGTTGTTCCAATAAGGATTGTGGAAGAACTTTGCAACTTTGTGCAAGAAAAGCCATTAAATGTTCAATTCTTGGTAAGCTGTTCTGTAGAAACTTGGAAAATATGAATGTCAAGGGCAAGGCAGAAGATAAGGGCCTGGTTTTGAATTTTCAGCAGGAAATTTCATGTCTCTATGAAAGCCATTTGTTATTTTGGATAATGATTCTGTGGTTCTGGTTATATGAATAAAGAATCAGCTGTGATTAACAAGATACCTGAACTCCTGAAAGGAAACCTTTGCTGTCGTGGAATCGTTATGCTGGTCAGCTAAAGCAGAGAAATTGGCTTTGATTAAGAAGAAAGGAGCATCACTGAGGTGAAAACTTCTGGGAAGCGCTACCTGAGAGCACACAAAACTTGAACTTCAGAGACAGCCAGGGTTACACATATGTGCACATAGCAAAAAAAAATAGTTTAAAAATGGTATATAAATACTAAATATTTTGAATCAATATTCAAATCAATAACACTGAACTCTCATAGAACTTGGAGAATTGCAGAAAACACCCATCTTTAAAGGTAAATAAATGGCCACTGCCCACTGGTCTGTGTGATCCTACAATTTTTTATTTTTTTAATTTATTTATTATTATATTATTTTTGTTTTGGATTTTGAGACAGGTTTTCATTTTATTATTTTGGAGGTTGTCCTAGAACTCACTCTATAGATCAGGCTGACCTCTGCCTCCCGAGTGCTGGGATCAAAGGCTTGCACCACCAACACCCAGCTTCCTTTAATTTTTTAAAAGATTTATATATTTTTTATGTATTCCATAATATATTGGCACATATGCCATTTTATCAGAAGAGCTTAGTGTATGTTGTAGAAAACAAAGTTGCAAGGCTGGGCCCTCAATGAACCTGAGATGAGCTGTACTGGGTTTTATAGTATGTGCTGCATTTAGTGTAGGTCATGCATTGGTTGTCAAAATAGGGGATGAGGAGAGTTTGGAGTGCTCACCATGTAGGTTGTGCATTGGTGTGTGAAAAAAAGCACATGAATGCAGGAACCTTCTGAGACCAGAAGTGTCCCAAACCCAGGAGTTGGTGGTTCAGACAGATGAGTCACTAAATGTGCATTCCAGGACCCAAATTCTGGAAAAGCATCAAGTTTCCTTAACTGCTAAGCCATCTCTCCAACTGCTCTTTGGATTGTGTGCCCAGGTAAACTCCCCTAGGAGACATGTTGAGTAATTCTGCTGCCTCAGGATCATGGTGAAGGTGATCCTATTCTCAAGGAGCCCAACTGAATCTGCATTCCACTATAGGGCTCTTTTGTGTTTTATTTATTTCAGATAGCTTAGTGGCTAGACCATTTACTGTTCTTCCGGAAGACCCGAGTTCAGTTACCAGTACATGCATCAGGGAGCTCACAACTGTCCCGCGCTACCGTCTCGCCAGCAAGAACGACGCAGAACACTCGGATCCTTCTGCAGTAAAGCTTTAATGCATCTTGAGAGATAGATGATCAGCTTCTTAGAGGGAGACCCCAAGCTAAGAAACCCAGCCCCTTATATAAGCCTAGGAGCTCCGAGTGAGACGTGTAGAGCCGGGATTGGTGGTTTGCACATCACCCCAGATGACGCCACGGGAGAGGCACAGCTTAAACGGTTAACTCCAACTGACAGCAGATGTCAGCGCCATCTTCTAACGGTTAACTCCAACTGACAGCAGATGTCAGCGCCATCTTCTAACGGCAATAGCAATAGCGAGGGTGGCTCCTCACATCTCCCCCTATTCATTTATTTTTGAAGCCATAGGACACCCACAACTTTGGAGTGGAGATAGAGGTCAAATCCCCATGTGCAAATTCGGAACATGTACAAAGCTCCTCTCCAGGGTCTTATCCCCAGAGAGAGCCCTGACCAGTCCGATGTCGTTTTTCTGGGGGAAGGAGATCATGACATAGAACCTTCATGCAAGATGACTTATCTCCCAGGAGAAAGTCGTTATACCGCAGACCTCTCCTGTGCAGTGCTTAGCCTTGCAACTCCTTGGGCTGCTGAAGCCTACCCACTCTATCCCGTGCAATGAGACTAGCCTCGTGGGGTGCAAGAGCTGGGAGGCCAGCGACCTATTGCTTTAACATGGTTAACCAAATGTCAGGGGAGGCTCCGTGTTCTAAGGCAGCAAGTGCTTGTGCCACCACCACTTTGTCTCTTTTGTTTGGGCTCTGAGCTTACACACCATCCAAAGCATCAACACTATTCCACAGCAGAGAACTAGGCTAAATGATCCTACCCCCACCCATTCCTTAAAATAAGAAAATGCAGATGAAATCCAGGAGGAGAGGCCTTCCATCAGAGAAAGATCCAGATGCGTCGAATTCACTTGCAGGATCGCCATTCTCAACTCACGGAGTGTCTGCTCAAACTCAAAAGTCCAATTCTGTAATAAATGTTGAGACAGAGCTTGTGACAGGTTAGCTGCTCTTGTAAAATTCTCATATTGTACTGAAGTGACACAAAGGCCAGGCAACTTTTGTTCACATCCCAATTGGGCCATCTGCCACAATATATCCAATTGTTCCTGAACCAAATTAATCTGTTGGTTTACCAACATCAGGCCTCCTTGTATCTGAGAATTGGCAGTGGCCTGTTTATCTAGGACCATGGTCACAGTGGCTGATAGTTCATTAATGGTTTGAGTTGTCTGCACAGTGGCAGAAAGTGCAAGGGCCGAGGCGGTAACCGAAGCAGTAACCGCGGCGGTGGCTATCAGGCCCACAATAATAGCAGAGATCCCAAAAATCTCGCTTTTCCCTAAACAAACTCAAATTACTTGGCGTCTCAACAGGAACTGGAACAAATCGAGGCATGCGCACTACCAAAGCAAAAGGGTGCTTAATAGCATCCCAGCATAATGCATAAAAACAATTCTAAGCAGAGCAATTTATTTCTTTCTGATTCTTACCTAAGGTATCATTACTCACAACCCAAATAAAGGGCAGCTGAATAATTAGTTCTCTTAAAAGGGGTATACTTAACATTGGAGGAGGACCAATCAGATGATCCATAGCTCTGTCCCTCACTCAGACTGTTGCCTAATGCCCCTTTCCAATCAAAAGTAATCTGTCCCTTCTCACTATCATAGGAGAAAGATCAGTACAGCTTCCATTAATTCAAAAGGATTAGCATTAGATCTTTCTGGATCCATATGAATAAAATTATCCTTTAATGAAGAAATCACAGTAAAGCACAAGCTTCCTACTAATGACAAGGTTCTCTCATCCTGAAAACTCTGTATCTGAGGATCTAAAGGCAAAAAGGCAAGCCCCAACTCTCTATTAGTTGTGAAAAATCTAGGGAACACCTGGGCATTCTGCATCACTGGCATACTAGGAACCATCATCCCGAGTAGGAGAGTCTTCATCACCCACTTGGCCTCCATCCTTCTTATTCTGGAGTTGTGAAGGAGCTCTTCGAGTGAGTCTTTCAGGGATCCACAGGGGGTTTTCTTCCTCCTGTGGAAAAACACACACAGCTCCCCTGGATCTTATAAGAATAGGATCCGGGCCTTTCCAGAGATCAGTCAAGACATCTTTCCATTTTACCATTTCTTTTGGCCTATCAGGCTCTAAACTGTGGCGATCGGCCGCAGTTTGGCCTTGGGCATCAGAGTTCAAGAAATTAAGGGTAAAAAGTGCCATGGATACAGCAACTCTTGGTACCGAGGGTAGAACATCCTCAATACTCCCCTTTTGTTTAATCAGATATGATTTGAGTGTATGATGGGCACGTTCCACAATGCCCTGTCCTTGAGGGTTATAAGGTAGGCCAGTTAGATGGGTAACATCCATTTGCCGACAAAACTGTCGGAATTTTTGAGAGGTATATGCTGGTCCATTGTCTGTTTTTAAAATTCTGGGTTTTCCCCAAGCACTCCAGGCCTCAAGGCAATGTTGAATCACATATGAGGCCTTTTCCCCTGTTAGGGGTGTGGCAAACATTACGCCAGAACAGGTGTCAACAGAAACATGAACATATTGAAGCCTTCCAAAAGAGGGAATATGAGTAACATCCATCTGCCACATCTGCAATGGTCTAATGCCACGTGGGTTTATTCCCATGTGGGGAGTAGGTAAGAATTCGCAGCAATTCTGGCATTGAGTAACAATTTCCCTAGCCTCTTTCCTGGATAGAGCAAAACGACGGCGCAAGGTCTCAGCCGTCACATGAAAGCGCTTATGGAATTCTTTTGCTGCTTGTGCATGGGTAGACAAGGCAGCGGCCACCAGCTTTGTAGCCTTGTCCGCTAAGTCATTCCCTAAGGACATGGGACCTGGGAGTCCAGAATGTGCTCGGACATGGGTAATGAAAACAGGAAATCTCCTATTTAACAAGGCAGCTTGTATCTTTTGAAAGATGTTAGCAACTCTGCTGGAGGATCTTATTATTCCAGCTATCTCAAGGAGATTAACTGCATTAACCACATAAGAGGAATCTGATACAATATTGAGGGGTCCTAGAAAAGCCTCAAGAACCTCCAGTACTATCAGACATTCTACAACTTGAGGTGAAGTTTCATTATATTGTTTAGATATAACCCTATCCTTGACCACATAAGCTCCCATACCAGTTTTTGATCCATCAGTGTACACCACAGTCCCATCTGGGAGTGGGTCTTTAGCTGTCACTTGTGGAAACACTATAGCCTGGTTTAGGGCAAACTGTAAAATTGGATGCTTTGGAAAATGATTATCAATTTGTCCTGAAAAGGAAGTAACTAAAACTGCCCAATCACTAGATGTGGCTGCCAAGGTCTGAACTTGTGCAGCAGTATAAGGCACAATCAAGGAATCAGGATCCCTTCCAAAATGTGTAACAGCTGCTTTTATTCCGCGAAGCGCGAGCTGTGCAACAGCATCAGGGTACCAGTCAATAATCTTAGCAGGGGAAGCATTTGGATGAATCCAAAGTAATGGTCCATGTTGCCACAGGACTGCAGTTGGCAATTGAGCTGTCTTAAAAACACACAGATTAAAAGGTAGTGACTCCTCAATACGTTGTAATTGTGCTTCCTGTAAGGCCTCTTCCACCATCTGTAAGGCTCGGTGGGCGGCAGGGGTAAATTTTCTGGGTGAGGAGATATGAGGCTCACCCTCCAGGAGATTGAAGAGGGGTTTTAGATCAGCAGATGGAATTTTTAAAAAGGGCCTCAACCAATTTATATCTCCCAGAAGTTTCTGAAAATCATTTAATGTTTGTAAGTGGTCTTTGCGAATTTCTATTTTCTGAGGAACTATATTTTTGGGAGTAATCATTGAGCCCAAAAAGAGGCCTGTATCTGCAATTTCAACCTTTTCTGAGGCAATCTCTAATCCCCACTGTTTTAATTCAGCCACCAGCATGGGGAAAGCCTTTTGTAAAACATCTAACTCTTTGTGACAAATAAGAATATCGTCCATTTAATGGATAACGATTAAAGATGTAAATTGCTTCCTAATTGGCTCCAAAGCCTTCTGCACATACAGCTGACATATTGTTGGGCTATTGGCCATGCCTTGCGGCAGTACCTTCCACTGAAATCTCTTGTCTGGTTCCATATGATTAAGAGAAGGGATAGTGAAGGCAAACCTTGGTCTATCCCGTGGGTAAAGTGGAATAGAGAAGAAACAATCCTTAATATCTATAATAATAAGCTTCCAATCTTGAGGAAGTGCAGAAAGCAAAGGAAGGCCTCTTTGAACAGGGCCAAAAAGATGCATCTGATTGTTAATGGCCCGCAGGTCATGGAGTAATCTCCACTTCCCAGATTTCTTCTTAATAACAAAAATTGGTGTATTCCATGGGGAGGTAGAAGGCTCTAGATGCCCCAGCCGTTCCTGTTCTTGCACTAATCTTGTGACAGCCTCTAATTTTTCAGAGGATAGAGGCCATTGAGAGACCCATAACGGCTCCTCTGTTTTCCATGGTATGGGTCGTGAAGCCTCAACGGCCCCTAAATAAAACCCAGTCTTTTTCTACCCCGATTTCCCGTCCCCATAAATTTACAGGGAGTGGCAACACATAGGGGGTAAAACATCCCTGTTTGCCCTCAGCATTCCGCCAGGTTAAGGCTGAGGCACTGATGGCAGGAGAGGACTGGTATCCAAGACCTTGTAGAGAATGAGATGAAACAACAGTGGGCCAAGACTTCGGCCACCAATGGAGTGAAATAATGCTTTTGTCTTCTCCCGTTTCCATTATCCCTTCAAATTCTTTTCCATTAATTAACAATTTTATTGTAGGTCTCTCATTTAGGGGTATAGCCAGATAGGCTGAATCACTTCCAGAAGATCCCATAGCCCTTTTTTGTAAAGTGTAGGTTTCTCCATCCCCGAGGGAGGGCAGCAACACCAGTTGTGCAATTCTATCTCCCTGCTTTATAGAAAATACACCCCGAGGGCTAGAACAGAGAACTTGAATCTCCTCTTTATGATACGGGTCAACAATCCCAGGATATATAATGAGTCCCTGTAAAGTTAAGGAGCCACGGCCCAGAATAAGCCCAATGGTGGCAGGGGGCAAAGGTCCAGGGGAGTGGACTGGGACCGGTTGAACATTCATTTGGGGCATGAGTAAGAAGTCGGAGGCGGCACGCAAGTCCATTCCGGGGGTTCCTCGGAAGCCTCTACTTCCTCTTGATTGCTTTTCTGAAATTGGTTCCCATATTTCTGAGGGCCCTGGGACCATGGGCCCCGTGACCCGTTTTTTGATTGGGGTACCTTGGGTTCTTCAATAGGGGGCAGAAGCCTCCCTTTTACATCCCGGACTGACCTGCATTCGCTAGCCGTATGATAACCTTTACCACAACGATGGCAAAGCTTCGATTCTCTTGTTCTTTCAGGGGCTTGACAATCTTTCTTAAGGTGCCCCATTCTCCCACAATTAAAACAAGCTTTTCGACTAGATAAATCTCTATACCTGTGCGTTTGTAAAATGGCGGCAGCTAGTCCTGCATTGGTTAGGGGTCCCCCAGCTCCCTGCACACTCTGAGCCAATCTTGTAAACCTTTGCTTTTGCGAGGGGCGATAGCCGCTCGACATTCCTGGGTTGCTTGTTCATAGACAAGTTGCTCAATCAGGGGCATAGCTTGTTCTGAATCACCAAAGATGCGACTGGCGGCCTCTGTCATTCTGGCCACAAAGTCTGAAAATGGCTCTTGGGGTCCTTGGACAATCTTTGTAAGGTGTCCACTGGACTCTCCCCTTTTTGTGAGGGCCTTCCATGCTTTAATAGCGGCGGCCGACACCTGACCATAGACACCCCAGATGTAGTTGGTTTGATTAAGGGCATGTTGACCCTGACCTGTCAGCATTTCAAATGTCCACTGCCTCTGATTCTCATCTTCAGCCGTGGCATTAACTCTAGCTTGTGCCTGGGCTGCATCATACCAGAGAGACTTCCATTCCATGTATTGTCCCATGTTGGGAAGCACTGCTTTCACTGTCGTCTGCCAGTCAGTGGGAGTCATGGCAAAATTAGCAAGCCTTTCTACCTGTATTGTGGTAAAGTTAGCATTGACCCCATAATTATGAACGGATTCGGCCAATTCTTTGATTTGATTGTAATCTACAGGGGTATGTACTCTTCCGCCTTCCGCATTCTCGAATACTGGAAAAGCTACTTGTATTTTTCTCCGTTCCTCTAAAGGTAAAAAGGAGTCAGTACCAGTATTCAGCCGAAGCTCATACTGCGGAAGCGCTGAGGGGCGTGAGCCCGCCGGATTTATAGGCGGTGGCCTCACATTCATTTTTGTTTTCAGTGGCCGGTGTCTATCAGGGTGATATCTTTCTTCCTCATACCGTGCCACCTCCTCCTCTAGACCACCTTCTTCGCTAGAATACAGAGTGTCAGAATCAGAATTATCTAGCTCCAAGGCTTCTAGCTCTACTGTAGGGTATAGACTAGATTCTGGCTTTTTCTTTTTCTTAGATTTGTTAGGGGGTGAATGATCACTCCCTTCTTTCTCTCCCCTTTCTTAACTTCTTGGGGAGGGCCTTTTTTCTTAGACATGTCTTTCCTTTTGCGAGCTCCCATTCTCTCACTCCGTTCAGTTTCTGACATGCTATCCTGAACTTCCTCTAAGGTTCCCTGACTTTCTATTATAGCAGGGTGACAGGCCTCATCCTCCAAGCAGTTTTTAACTAGCTTCCAAATGGCTTTGGTACCTAAGTGGAGATCTCCTTCTGCATGCTTCCTGTCTAGTTCTTTACCTAGCTTGTTCCATGAGGCCACAGTGAGGGACCCGGAACAAGCATACCATGGTGCCACTCTATCTACCTCCTTCACAAAATTTTGAAGTGTTCGTGGTGCAATTTTAAGATCTCTTTGTTTTAGCACAGTCTGTAGGGCAGTAACCACTGACTGTGACAACCCCATCGCGCTAGCGGCTTATCTAAAAAACGGCGCTCAACTCCGTTACCAGACTGACAGCACCAGACTGACAGCACCAGACTGACAGCACGAGACTGACAGCACCAGACTGACAGCACCGTTCTGTCAGCACCAGCCACGATGAAGGAGAAGGACAAACAGGACTAGCACCAAAGCCTCCACTGACCCGTCCCACGGTGATGACAAACTAAGGCCAAAGTCGAGAAAGGGGGTGTTCAGGATAAAGCATACCTCTCTGAACTTACGTCCCTGCAGTTCTGAATCCGCCCCGTCTTCCGAGGGGTCTCCCTCGGCGCCGGCGATGTTGAAGAGTTCCCGGGTTTCGGCACCAGATGTCCCGCGCTACCGTCTCGCCAGCAAGAACGACGCAGGACACTCGGATCCTTCTGCAGTAAAGCTTTAATGCATCTTGAGAGATAGATGATCAGCTTCTTAGAGGGAGACCCCAAGCTAAGAAACCCAGCCCCTTATATAAGCCTAGGAGCTCCGAGTGAGACGTGTAGAGCCGGGATTGGTGGTTTGCACATCACCCCAGATGACGCCACGGGAGAGGCACAGCTTAAACGGTTAACTCCAACTGACAGCAGATGTCAGTGCCATCTTCTAACGGTTAACTCCAACTGACAGCAGATGTCAGCGCCATCTTCTAACGGCAATAGCGATAGCGAGGGCGGCTCCTCACACACAACCAACTACAACTTCAGCTCCAGGAGATCAGATGCTCTCTATAGGCATCTGGTGTTACCTTCACTCAGGTACCCATACCCACAGATGCACGCACACACACACACACACACACACACACACACACACACACACAACAAAATTTAAATAAAATAGAAACTTTTTTTAATTACATGTTTCCCTAATGGAGATGAGGCATGCTTTTCTAGCTCAAGTCCATTGCCACCTCAAACTGCATTTAACTATCAAAAGAAGCCTATCATTGTCCTGGGGAGATGGCTTCTCACTTAAGAACAATACTTTCTCCTACAGAGGACCTGGGTTCTATTCCCAACATCCATGTGGTGGTCATTGACACACACAATATGTGTCCCATACACTTGTGATTATTTTAGAAAAAAACTCCATAATGTTTTAGCAGTGACATCAGCACACAACTGTGAGAATATTGCTGCAAACCAGAAATCCCATAGGCTGCATGTGGTTGCTGGATCTCAATTTGGAAAGCCTGCCCTCCTAAGACAATGGTTGTTGCTCTCAGAAGCTGCAGCACCAAGTGTCTTCTGGGACTCCAGGAAACATAGCCTCACTCTCCAGTGTTGTTAGTTATGGAATAAGGACCAGCATGATGGATAGAGCACAAGCCATGGAGAGCACATTAATCAGAGTTTATTATAGCGAGACTGAAAGGGGGAGACAGACATGACAGAAAGAGAGGTGAAGATGAGAGAGGAGAGAGAGAGAGAGAGAGAGAGAGAGAGAGAGAGAGAGAGAGAGAGGAGAGAAAGTAAGAGAGCACAAGGACATAGGGGTCTGTCCTTTAAATGGGCCCTTTGCACCTGGGTGCAGACTGGTTCTCATGGAACTCTGGGCTGGCCAGAGTACTGCCTGAATGGATTCTGACAGGTAACAAGGCAGGCCAGCATAAAGTATGAAATCTTCAATCTGTTCAACATGGTCCATGTTGTGTGGGCAGAAATGATCAGTAACTTTTTGCTCTTTCATGAAAAGGTTAGTAACAAGTCTTCAGGGTGTCAATTTTATCTGTAATACTGTCATAAATTAGGCTCTATCCAGAGTTTTTTTTATATTTTGGTTTTTCAAGACAGGGTTTCTCTGTGGCTTTAGAGGCTGTCCTGGAACTAACTCTTGTAAGACCAGGATAGCCTTGAACTCAGAGAGATCTGCCTGTCTCTGCCTCCCGAGTGCTGGGATTAAAGACTTGTGCCACCATCACTCTGATTAGCCATACTTTTGAACACACTAAGATGAAAGATCTCTACTTTTCTAAATAAAGAAAACTGAGGCTTGAGAAACAGTTGGATGTCCTACGATGAGAAGGAATAATAAATTAGGAATACAAAAAGGAGATAAAACACTCAAGAGTTAGAGCCCAGGTATGAGCAACAGAAAATGAGACTCTCTTGTTTATGATACAAGAAGAAAGAGGTACAAGGAGTCTGTCAAAGGACATGTAGGATGTCTCTCCTTACCTAAGGTCATTCAGAGTAACAGAAAAGGATGGCAGTTGATTGCATTCGATGATACTTATTCTATCTGCAGACTGTGCTTCTTCACCTTCCACCATGCACATCTGGGACTAAAATCCCAGTGACCGTTCAGTATCACGTGTCTACAACTGGGTAGGGAGTGCACAAATTGTTTACTGTCAGATTATTTTCCATATTCTCAAACTCTTCAAACTACAGCATTAATTGCTACTGAAGCCCAAAGTTACAGCAATCTCCCTTGCAGTAATGTAACAGTAATGCAGACCAATTCTTTGAGTTCTATTTAAAATTGTAAAACAAACAAAAAACTCCATATTTCCCTGAAGTTTAAATTTCCTCATTAATATTTTAAAAACTAACCCACCATCACCCTTATATCCCCCTAACAGAAAAGCTATCCAAGCTTTTCTTTTTTGAAAGAACAATGTTGCCATTAGACTGGTCCAAATACAAAGAGCACATTCTGCATATCCTGTTTATCTCCCTCTGCTAGAAGTTGTTTCCTTCCCTCTTATTGCTCCCCCAATTTAAATGCAAACTCCTTCTCAGGTGCTGCTGCCCTGTCTTCTGAGCACAGCTGGGGGCACAGATGGGGGCCCAGAGCTGTGTTCAGTATGACCTATCCCTGTCCCTTGCACTGTGGCCCAGAAGCTGCAGGGTCTCTTTGCTGAACTCCTACCCCTGAGACTTCTGGCTATGGTTCACACTCCAGCCTTGCATCCTGCTCCTCACTCTGTCAGGAGGGTTATGGGCACTAAGTGGTCATGTGGGCTCTCTGTCCCAGGACATGGTGAACTGTCATTACTGAAGAAATCCATGTTCTCCCCTTTCTGCATTTCCACAGTGTCAGCCAGTAGCACTAGTCACAACGATTGAGCCTTGTTGCCTCATAATTTGAAATCAACTGCTTCCCACTTGTTCACTAGAAGGTGCAGAGAACTGAGCAGGGTTTATATTGGGTTTCTTGGGGTAAGGATGAATGAGATTCCCACAAAGGGAAAGCTTTCTATTTGACCCCAGATTAGGCACAAACCACATCCAAACATCTATTTTCATGTAGAAAACATTTGGGGGAGGTGGAAATAAAAGTTAAAGTGGCTCCTTTCTGATTCAGGCAGAAAACAGCAGCAAATGACCTTACAGGTATAATTTGGAAAAGGAGGGAAAGGGGAGGTCTGTGTTAGAATGGGCTAGGGTGTGGTAGCAAAGGCGATAGGGGATGATAGAGAAGGAGAAGGGGATAAGGGGGAAGGGACTTCTTCCAGTGGTACAAATAACTGCCTCTGTATAAAAGGGACACCCAGTGCACACTGGCCAATTATAAGGTAAAGGATGAAACCCCATGTTAGCTCAGGTGTTGCAATTTTATTGGGCATGTTAATTAGTTGAACCAAAGGGGAGCTTTGATTCCTGGGCCTTGGTAATCAGCCTCAGAAGGAGGAGGTTGTGGTCAAATAACTCAACAGACCATGGTGGCTAGCTTTAGGAGTAATATATAATGGTTTTTAGCAAGGCAAGGCAATGTGGAGTAGATCAAGTCATGTGGAAGCCACATGCTTGGGTGGGTTAGTGTATCATAAGGGTGGGGGTAGCCAAAGTGGCATGGGATTGTTAGATGGACATAGCCAGGCTTTAGGCAAGATCAAGGATTGGTGTGATTTTGTGGCCTGATATTGGGACAAATTCAGGCATTAGTGGTGAAAGACCCCAGGCGGGAGACTTTCCCGGGAGGGAGACCCGAACCCAAAGAACACCAAGGCCACGAGCTTGGATGCAACAGCAAGAGGCTTTATTGATAATACACGGGTACCCGGGGCATCTCAGTCTCGGGAACTGAGAGCCCCGAGCTGGGGACTCAGGGGTTCTTTTATAGCAAAAAGCGGAGTACAGAAGCAAGAAGCCTAGTTACGGGACCCTGATTGGGTAATTTAAATGAGGCTGGGGCTCAGAACGAGGGCAATTAAGGTTTCTCTCAGAACTCAATTCTCGGCCTTGGCCCTATCTGAAGAACAAAAGGTTTCTGTGCCTGCCCAATCTTTCTGGGCTGGCTATGCAGACCATAGACACCTGTGCCCTATCTGGACAGAGATAGTAGTGACTATTCAGCTGCGAAGATCTTGAGCTGAGCTCCCTCCTGATAAAAAAATGGCTGAGCTGTGGGGGAAAGGAGTTTTCCATAAGCCTCAGCTGCTTGCGCTGGGCCGGGGTCTTTCAGTGGGATTCTGTATCTGGTCTTATGGCATTTTTTTAATGTAGGGTGGTTCTTGGACACCAGTGTTTTGTGGGCCTGGAAATAACTGATATGGCTACTAGAATAGTCAAGGTGTGGAGTTTGACCAATTGTACTTCAAATGGCTAAAATCTCCTTTGGTTACTATTGATAAACCATCAGATGTCTGGACAGGGGTGATGTTATCATTAGAGTACTTCTTGTTGAGTTGGGAAATCGAAATCCTTAGGGCAAAGTTGACCTTTCTCATTAGGATATAATCTGGAATGCAGCCCCTGGTACCATAACAAGGTGCAGGTAATCCTATAATAACAACTGATTAAAAATTGGGTTAGAAATCTTTTGTACCAAGCCAGGTGTTGGTGGCAGACGCCTTTAATCCCATCACTCGGGAGGCAGAGGCAGGTGGATCTCTGTGAGTTCAAGGCCAGCCTGGTCTACAGAGCTAGATCCAGGACAGCCTCCAAAACAATACAGAAAAACCCTGTCTCAAAAAAAAAAAAAAATCAAAGAAATCTTTTGCACCTGTTGTTGATGAAATCTAGACAAGAATTGTATAAGGTTAATAAGGTTATACTTTGTGACTAGTAGGATTGAGAAAGGGAGAATAGGGCTAAGAAGGGTAGCATCTAGTACCATTTTGGGCTGTCAATGATCCACTGGCCGGAGGCATCAAGATATTCCTTACATGATTGGAGATTCATGATGGGGAATGTTCTTCTGTGTATATGTTTCTCTTATTGGTAAATGAATAGAATACAGATTGGCCCGACAGGAAGTGACATATCTAGGCAGTAACTTACCACTAGCTAACCATGGAGCTCTGCAGGTCTGTACAGACAGATAGGCAGATGGGCAGAATCAGGACATAGGCAGGCAGGGACAAAGAGGAAATGGCTATCTTCTTTGCAAAGATGATTAGCAGTCACCATGTGTTGACATGTATCAGAGGTAGGTGTAAGAGGTCTGGACCTTTCTCAGGTATGATAAGACCATGTGGAAATACTTAGATTAATAGAAATGTGCTAGTTATTATGACACAGCTAGTCAATAAGAAACTCTAGTCACTGGCCAATATTTTATAGTTAATCCGGCAACAGCCTGCTTTATTAACTGCTTGGCTGCCTCCCCAAAACAGAGCCAAGATATCCTTCTTCAGAGGGACAGTTACTGTCCCTTTACATGGAAAGGATGACATTACTATCAGACAGGTCCTTATAGTGACAGGTGGCATGGGGCATAACTGCGATAGAATTGGGGTCACAGGGAACAAGGCTTGGGATGAGGGAAGTCCATTATGTTCCTCCTAAGAGGTTGCTGACCAAGCCAAACATTGAAAGAGTCCTGTCAGTGATGATGAACCTATGAGGACAGGAACATAGACACCATAGTTCTTCTCTTGTGTCCCCTGCTTTTGTGTATTTCAATTGACTTTTCCAGTCAACCACCAGGAGAGGGTCCTTGTTCCTGATTTCCAAAAAAATGGACTCAAGTATGTACTAGGTTTGAATGTTGACCTAGGCTATCTAGAATCAGGAAGTATGGCCTGGATGCTAGATTTGTGCTCTACATCTTAGAAAAATTAAAGACTCTAGAAGTCTTTAATTTGTTTTTTTTTATTTCTTCCTTGACCCAGGAATGGTGCAATTGTGCATTGTTCAATTTCTATGAGTCTGTAGGGTTTCTGCTATTTGTGTTGTTCTTGAATTCTAACTTGAAACCAAGGTGGTCTGATAAGATACAGGGTGTTATTCCAATTTTTTTGTATCTGTTGAAGTTTGCTATGTTGCTGATTATGTGATTGATTTTAGAGAAGGTTCCATGTAGTGCTCAGAAGTGGGTTTGGATGGAATATTCTGTAGATGTCTGTTGAAACCAATTGGGCCAAAATTTCTGTTAGTTCCTTTGTTTATTTGTTAAGTTTCTGTCTGGTGGTTCTGTCTAGTGGTGAGAGTGGGGTTTTGAATTCTCCCACTATAAGTGTGTGGGGTTTTCTGTGTGATTTGAGTTTAATAATATTTCTTCCCAGTTGTTGGTGGAGCATGCCTTTAATCCCAGCACTTGGGAGGCAGAGGCAGGTGGATCTCTGTGAGTTCGAGGCCAGCCTGGTCTACAGAGCAAGTTCCAGGACAGCCTCCAAAACAATACAGAGAAACCCTGTCTCAAAAAATCAAAGAATAATAATAACATTTCTTTTATGTATGTGCATGCCTTTGTATTTGAGGCATAAATGTTTAGAACTGACACTTAAACTTGATGGATTTTTTCCTGTGATGAATATGAAATAACCTTCTTCATCTCTTTTTTTTATTTTAGTTTGAAGTCGAATTTTTTAGATATTAGGATTGCTACACCAGCTTATTCCTGGGGTCTATTAGATTGGAAAATCTTTTGCCAACATTTAAATCTGAGGTACTGTCAGTCTTTGAATTTGAGGAACTTCCTCTATGTAGCAAAATGATAGATTCTTTCTTTATATCCATTCTGATAGCCTTTGCTTTTTTATAGGCATGTTAAGACAATTAATATTGAGGGACACTAATGACCATTGATTGTTAATGCTTATTTGCTTTGAATTTGTCCTCGGTGGTGGTGTTGAGTGTGGATCTCCCCCATTTCTTTGGCTGTTGGTATTTTGGGATTATATTGCCTATTTTTTGTGAGTATAGTTAACTTCCTTGGGTTGGAGTTTTCCTTCCAGAACTTTCTATAGTATATTTTCAGTAGATATATATTGTTTAAATCTTGTTTTGCCATGGGATATCTTGTTTTCCCCCTCTATAGTGATTGAAAGCTTTGGAACCTTCTCTAATATGGACCAGATACTCAGCAACATAGCAAACCTCAACAAATAGTAGTCTGGGCTGGCATCTGTGGTCTCTTAGAGTTGGTAGAATATCTATCCAGGAAGTTCTGGCTTCAAAGATTCCATGGAGAATTATTTCTTATAGGTTTGCCTTTATATGTTACTTGGTCTGTTTCCTTTGCTGCTCTTTTTTTTTAAGATTTTATTTATTTATTAATATGTATACAATGTTCTGTCTGCACGCCAGAAGAGGGCACCAGATCTCATTACAGATGGTTGTGAGCCACCATATGGTTGCTGGGAATTGAACTCAGGACCTCTGGAAGATCAGCCAGTGCTCTTAACCTCTGAGCCATCTCTCCAGCCCCTCCTTTGCTGCTCTTAATATTCTTTCTTTATTCTGTATGATTGGTGTTTGGATTATTATGTGGTGAGGGTATTTCTTTTTTGTGGCCCACTCTATTTGGTGTTCTGTAAGCTTCTTGTACTTTCATTGGCATATCTTTCGATAGGTTGGGAAAGATTTATTCTATGTCGAATATTATTTCTGTACCTTTGAGTTTGGTTCTTCACCTTCTTCTATATCTATTATTCTTAGGTTTGGTCTTTTCATGGTGTCCTATATTTCCTGGATATTTCACATTAGGGATTTGCTAGAATTAGAAATTTTTTTTGTCAATGAATCCATTTCTCCTAGTGTATCTTCAACACATGATATTCTCCCTTCCATTTCTTGTATTCTATTGGTTATGCTTACATCTGTAGTTCTTAACAGTTTGTCCAGCTTTTCTATTCTGAACATTATCTCAGACAGTGTGTGTGTGTGTGTGTGTGTGTGTGTGTCTTATTTTCTTTATTTCAGCTTTCTAGCATTGCACTGATTTAATTAATTCCTTGACATACTTGGTTGGTTTTTCTTGGCTTTTTTTTTTTACTTCTTGAAGTGTTGTTGTTATTTGTTGCAATTTTTGGTTTGTCTTTTCCTCCATTTCTTGAATTTTTTTTGTTTTTTCTTCCATTTCTTTAAGGGGTTATCTCATTACGTTTTTGAGGTTCTCTATCTTTTTTATAAAGTTGTTTTCTAGGTCACTCTCTTCTGCTTCATCTGTGTTGGGATGTTCAAGTCTTCCTGGTGTGGAATTCTAGATACTGGTGGCATCATATTGGTCTTCCCATCCCTACTGCCAGTGAGTGCCAGTGGGGTCTACTAGCTCTCCTGGTGGTACAGATCCAAGGTTCTCTTCTGGTTGATGTAAGAATGTCCAATATTTCCATGGCTCTCCTCTTCCTGTGGGTGGAGGCAGGACTAGCACTGCAATGCTGACAGCCTCTGGATGGTCTGGTCTGCCAGGATGGGTTCCTCTGTGTACAGTTCCCAGACCTCAGGAGGCCCCAAGAAGGGCACGAGACAGCAGCTCAGAAACAGGCCCATGCTTGCTTCATGCCATGGGTCAGGACAGGACTAGGACAATGGCAGACACTGCATAGGCTGATCTGATGGGAAGGCTCCCGTACATTCAGTCCCCAGGCCTCAGGAAGCTCTGAGCAGGGTCAATTGTTATTCTTATTCCAACTCACCATGCAGCCAAGCCTAACTTTCACAGCCTGATTTTCCTTCCTGCCTGACGCATGCTCAAGACATGTTAAAGGAAGGCTGACTAAGAGGAGGAATAAGAGCTTGCTGACAGGCTTTGTGAGGAAAGTGGTCCTAGAGGCAGAGCCTCCACCAACTGAATGCTTCAACTGAGTCATACCTGCGCTTCCATGACAGGTTTTCGATCAGGTTCATGTTTCTTTTGGTTTTTCACTAGTACAGGGTTTCTCTGTATTGTACTGGAGATTGTCAGTCCAGCCCGGCCTTGAAACTCAGAGATCTGCCTGCCTATGCCTGCCAAGTAGCTGGGATTACAGCAGGAAGTGCAACCACTGCCCGAGCTCACATCTTGCCTTTCTTCTTTAACCAGAGTTTCTATCACCAAGGTTAGATCTCTGAACTGAACTCATTTATATGTTGACTATCCCTCAACACTGAACGACAGACGGTTGGGATTCACCAGGATGATCACCCACCTTCTCCCAAAGTAAAGACTCTCCAGTGTTTACACAGTCTGGTATTGGGTTTCTGCCATTAAGAGTGATGATCCAGTAGAGGGAGGTGAAAGGCACCTGGCCACAGAGAAGGCATCAGTTCGCCTAGCGGAAGTCCCTACAGGCATCCTTGCCAGGACTGAACACAAGACTCAGCTAACACATGCATGGAACATCCAGCAACTCCACATGATATAGGTGGGCAATTTGGAATCTGTGAGAGCTAGAGTGAGGATGGGCAGCCTGCAGACGCCGACAGCTGCAGAGAGACAGATACTGATACAAGTGAAGCATGAGGAAAGGAGCCGAGCGAGGGCAAATGTCAGCCAGTAGCTAGTGTTGAGTAACAGGGCATCTGAGTCTGGACATGATGCGGATGATCCAAGCAGAGATGTTCAGATCCTGGGACCCCCACAAATGTGGGTAGGAGTTTACACTGTAACTTGTGCCAGATAGGGATATTGTAGGATGTGAAGTAGGGTCTGGGGGCAGCAGAGTCCCATGCAGTGTTCTATGCAGGTATCAGAGGAGCTTACAATGGCAGAGGTCAGGCCTACAACAAGGACGCTGTCTGCACATGGAAGGGAGGGCACATTCCCTGTGAATGGCCAGGTTCTGGAACATTTCCTGTGCCCCTGAGCTAGAAAATAAAGGGAAAGGACTCTGGAACAGGCATGTGCCATGTATAAAACAGACATCTCTATGGGCCTCTCTAGGATTTCCACACCCCACAGTCTGTGATTCTGCAGTCGCTAGATCCCAGGAGCAGAGCAACCTGGAAGTCCCCAGAGTCCTATCTGCAACTTAAATTGGTAAGGCAACAAAATCTAATTCTAGTTTCAGGCCTCCACAGACGGCAGGAAAGTACTCAACTGCTTTTCAAATCAACCAAAACCAAAAACCAGGTCTCCATGTGGAACACAGACTGGCCATAGGTCCCTAACCTTCCTGCCTCAAAGTGACTGGGGCTCTCAATCTTTCTTGAATGGCAATTTAATTATGGCCTAAGAGCCGGGCGGTGGTGGCACACGCCTTTAATCCCAGCACTCGGGAGGCAGAGGCAGGCGGATCCCTGTGAGTTCGAGGCCGGGCTGGACCAATAGCCTCCAAAATAATACAGAGAAACCCTCTCTCGTAAAAAAAAAAATTATGGCCTAAGAAGGAAGCTCTATTAAGAGCATGTGCTTGGAACCATAAAAGACCCTAAGGTTGGTAGGATCATCAGAGAAATAGTGTCAGGCTCATAGTCAGATTTCCAAGTCTTTCAGTGGACCCTGAGTCAACTCTGTTGTGTAGTAACTACCCCCCTTGAGTGACAGTATTTCATTTAGAATTTTTACGTATATGTCCCTCAAGGTTAGCCTGTAGTATTCTCTTTTGGTATTGTCTTTATCTAGTTATGAAACACAGAATAAAACTGGCTTTGGAGAATACATGGGTAAGTGCATTCCCCCCATTACTATTTTTATTAGAATAGGTCAATAACTACTTATTATAGTGCTTTAAACGGATGGTAGAAGTATCCTGGGAATCAATCTAACCTGAGTATCTTGTACTCTGAAAGATTTTCAGTATTGTTTCAAACTTTTTGTTCATTTTTAGGCATCTTTTTGCCTTATTAGTAGTTATATGGATGAAGGTAGCAATTTTTCCTTTTCTTTCAGGCTTTCTAACTTACTGAATGACAGAATACTAAGGTATTTCCTTATAATGATGTGATTTACTTTGATATCTATTGTAAAGTTTCCAATTGAGAACTGGGACTTCATAAAATGAAAATGCTCTGCATAACAAAATTAACAATAATTCTAGGCCGGGCGTTGGTGGCACACACACTCGGGAAGCATAGGCAGGTGGATCTCTCAGAGTTTGAGGCCAGCCCAGTATGCAGACTGAGTTCCAGGACAGCCTCCAAAACAATACAGAGAAACCCTGTCTCAAAAAACAAACAAACAAAAAAAAGTAGTTCTAGTGAAGGAGAACCACACAGAGTGGGACACATTATTTGTCAATTGTATATCTGATACCTATTTTGTTATGAAATGATTGACAAAAATAGTGGATGACAAAGGAATAATAAAAAACAAACTGGGCCTGAGTTCCGGGGCCTGCAGATTGCCTGGGAACTGCACAGAGCTCCCAATCCCGGCGGGAGCGTCGGGTGAACAGGCCAGCTTCCCGGCCTGTGTTCCGGAGCCTGCAGATCGCCTGGGAGCTGCACAGGGCTCCCAATCCCGGCGGGAGCATCAGGTAAACAGGCCAGCTTCCTGGCCTGTGTTCCAGAGCCTGCAGATCGCCTGGGAACTGCACAGAGCTCCCAATACCGGCGGGAGCAAAGCACCCCAGACTCCAGGTCTTCTCTCCCACCAACGATTCCAGGAAAGGAGAGGAGGCTGGGAGTGCAGGGGGGTGGCTGTCCCTCTGGCATCATCAGGTAAACGGGCCAGCTTCCAGGCCTGAGTTCCAGAGCCTGCAGATCGCCTGGGAACTGCACAGAGCTCCCAATCCCAGCGGGAGCATCAGGTAAACAGGCCAGCTTCCCGGCCTGTGTTCCAGAGCCTGCGGATCGCCTGGGAACTGCACAGAGCTCCCAATCCCGGCAGGAGCTTCAGGTAAACAGGCCAGCTTCCCGGCCTGTGTTCCAGAGCCTGCAGATCGCCTGGGAACTGCACGGAGCTCCCAATCCCGGCGGGAGCATCAGGTAAGCAGGCCAGCTTCCCGGCCTGTGTTCCAGAGCCTGCAGATCGCCTGGGAACTGCACAGAGCTCCCAATCCCGGCGGGAGCATCAGGTAAACAGGACAGCTTCCCGGCCTGTGTTCCAGAGCCTGCAGATCGCCTGGGAACTGCACAGAGCTCCCAATCCCGGCGGGAGCAAAACACCCCAGACTCCAGATCTTCTCTCCCACCAACGATTCCAGGAAAGGAGAGGAGGCTGGGAGTACAGGGAGGTGGCTGTCCCTCTGGCATCGTCAGGTAAACAGGCCAGCTTCCCGGCCTGAGTTCCGGGGCCTGCAGATCGCCTGGGAACTGCACAGAGCTCCCAATCCCGGCGGGAGCATCAGGTAAACAGGCCAGCTTCCCAGCCTGTGTTCCAGAGCCTGCAGATCGCCTGGGAACTGCACAGAGCTCCCAATCCGGGCGGGAGCGTCGGGTGAACAGGCCAGCTTCCCGGCCTGTGTTCCGGAGCCTGCAGATCGCCTGGGAGCTGCACAGGGCTCCCAATCCCGGCGGGAGCATCAGGTAAACAGGCCAGCTTCCTGGCCTGTGTTCCGGAGCCTGCAGATCGCCTGGGAACTGCACAGAGCTCCCAATACCGGCGGGAGCAAAGCACCCCAGACTCCAGGTCTTCTCTCCCACCAACGATTCCAGGAAAGGAGAGGAGGCTGGGAGTGCAGGGGGGTGGCTGTCCCTCTGGCATCATCAGGTAAACGGGCCAGCTTCCAGGCCTGAGTTCCAGAGCCTGCAGATCGCCTGGGGACTGCGCAGAGCTCCCAGTCCCTGCGGGAGCCAGGCACCCCAGACTCCAGATCTTCTCTCCCACCAAAGAGACCAGGAAACTACAGGAACCAGGGAGACCAGGGGAGTAGCTGTTCCGGATCAGGTACAACAGGACCCAGCATAGGGTCCAGGGGACCAGGTAGGAGGCTAAGCGCCCCAGATTCCTGTTCTTCTTCTCTACCCACGGACCAGCATTTGGACAAGGCATAGAAGAACCACCAGATTACTGGACTTACTAGCACCCACCAAAGGGAACTCTGGTCCCCAGACCAGGAAGGGGCTCTTTCTGCACCCACTAAAAGAAGAGATGGGAAAGAGACAATACAAAAACACAGTCAGCAACAGAAAAACAAATATGACACCGCCAGATTCTAGAGACTCCACACCAGCAAGACCCCAATATTCCAACGCGAAGGAAGCAGAAGAGAACGATCTTAAAAGCACTTTCATGAAAATGATAGAGGCCCTAAAAGAGGATATTGGAAAATCCCTCAAAGAAATGGAAGAAAAAACAAACCAAAAAATGCAAGAAATGGAAGAAAAAACAAACCAAAAAATGCAAGAATTGGAAGAAAAAACAAACCAAAAACGGCACGAAATGGAAGAAGAAATGAAGCAAAAAATGCAAGAAATGGAAGAAAAAGCAAAGCAAAAAATGCAAGAATTAGAAGAAGAAACATACCAAATAAGGCAGGAAATGGAAGAAGCAACAAAGCAAAAAATGCAAGAAATGGTAGAAAAAACAAAGCAAAAAATGAAAAAAATGGAGGAAGAAACAAACCAAAAAAGGCAGGAAAGGGAAGAAGAAACAAAGCACAAAATCCAAGAAATGGAACAAAAAGCAAACCAAAAAATGCAAGAAATGGAAGAAAGAACAAACCAAAAAATTCATAAAAGGCAACAAACGGACGAACAGATAAACAGAAAATTGCAAGAAGCAATGCAAATGCTGCAAGGGTTGAAAACTGAAATAGAGACACTAAAAAAAACACAATCTGAAGAAAGGCAGAAAATAGAAAAGCTGGACAAACAGTCAGGCACTACCAATACAAGCATTACCAACAGAATAGAAGAGATGGAAGAGAGAATCTCAAGTGTTGAAGATACATTAGGAGAAATGGATTTATCAACCAAAGAAAACCTTAAATCCAACAAATCCTTAACACAAAACATCCAGGAATTATGGGACACCATGAAAAGACCAAACCTAAGAATAATAGGTATAGAAGAAGGAGAAGAAATCCACCTCAAAGGGGCAGAAGGCATATTCAACAAAATCATAGAAGAAAACTTTCCCAACCTTAAGAAAGACATGCCAATGAAGGTACAAGAAGCCTACAGAACACCAAATAGAGTGGACCACAAAAAAAATCCCCTCGCCACATAATAATCAAGACCCCAAACATACAGAATAAAGAAAGAATATTAAGAGCAGCTAAGGAAAAAGGTCAAGTAACATATAAAGGCAGACCTATCAGAATTACACCTGATTTCTCCATGGAAACTCTGAAAGCCAGAAGGTCCTGGATAGATATTCTACCTACACTAAGAGACCATGGATGCCAGCCCAGACTACTATACCCGGCAAAGCTCTCAATCACTATAGACGGAGAAAACAAGATATTCCATGACAAAACTAGATTCAACCAATATGTGTCCACTAACCCAGCCCTACAGAAAATTTTGGAAGGAAAACTCCAACCCAAGGAAGCTAACTACAACCAGAAAAACATAAGCATTAGAGAATCCCTCTCTACCAACAGCCAAAAGAACAAAGGGGCGAAATTCCACCCATAATTCCACCAACAACAACCATCGCAAATCGAAGAAGGATGAGCAATCAATGGTCATTAATATCCCTCAATATTAATGGCCTTAACTCACCCATAAAAAGACACAGACTAGCAGAATGGATTCGAAGACAGAACCCTTCCTTCTGCTGCATACAAGAAACACACCTCACCCTCAAAGACAGACATTACTTGAGAGTTAAAGGTTGGGAAAAAATTTTTCAATCAAATGGACCCAAGAAACAAGCAGGGGTAGCAATCCTAATATCTAACAAACTAGACTTTAAAATAAAATCAATCAAAAGAGATGAAGGAGGTCATTACATACTCATCACAGGTGAAACCCACCAAGACGAAGTGTCTATCCTGAACATCTATGCCCCCAATACAAAGGCATCCACATTCGTTAAAGAAACATTATTAGAACTTAAATCTCATCTAAAGCCCCACACAGTTATAGTGGGAGATTTCAACACACCACTCTCACCACTAGACAAGAATACCAGACAGGAACTCAACAAAGAAGCAAAGGGTCTAATAGAAGTAATGACCCAACTGGGATTAACAGATATCTATAGAACATTTCATCCACATAAAAAAGAATATACCTTCTTCTCACCACCACATGGAACCTTCTCAAAAATCGACCACATACTTGGCAACATATCAAACCTCAGCAGCTACAAAAAAATTGGAATAACTCCATGCATCTTATCAGACCACCATGCCTTAAAATTAGAATTCAACAACAACACAAATTGCAGAAAACCTACAAACTCATGGAAATTGAATAATGCTCAACTGCACCATCCCTGGGTCAAAGAGGAAATAAAAAAAGAAATTAAAGACTTCCTCGAACTCAATGAGAATGAAGACACAACATACCCAAACCTATGGGACACTTTGAAAGCAGTGCTACGGGGAAGTTCATAGCACTAAGTGCTCACATGAAGAAACAGGAAAACAGTTATACCAGAGAATTAACATCACAGCTAAAAGCTCTAGAACACAAAGAAGCAAACTCCCCCAGGAGGAGTAGACGCCAGGAAATAATCAAATTGAGGGCTGAAATCAACAAAGTAGAAACCAGGAAAACAATACAAAGAATCAATGCAACGAAGAGTTGGTTCTTTGAGAAAATCAACAAGATAGACAAACCTTTGTCCAAACTTACCAAACAGCAGAGAATGAACACGCAAATTAACAAAATCAGAAATGAAAAGGGGGACATAACAACAGACTCTGAGGAAATCCAGAGAATCATTAGGTCATACTTTGAAAACCTGTACTCCACAAAATTCGAAAATTTAAAGGAAATGGATGACTTCCTGGACAGCTATCATTTGCCAAAACTAAATCAAGAACAGATAAGCAATTTAAATAGACCTATAACCCCTATGGAAATAGAAGCTGTCATCAAAAGTCTCCCAACCAAAAAAAGTCCAGGTCCAGATGGCCTCAGTGCAGAATTCTACCACAAATTCAAAGAACAGCTTATACCAATTCTTCTCAAAGTGTTCCACACAATAGAAGCAGAAGGGTCTTTGCCAAACTCTTTCTATGAGGCTTCAATAACCTTGATCCCCAAGCCACACAAAGATACAACCAAGAAAGAGAACTTCAGACCAATATCCCTCATGAACATTGATGCAAAAATACTCAATAAAATACTGGCAAATCGGATCCAAGAACACATCAAAACAATCATTCACCACGATCAAGTAGGTTTCATCCCAGGGATGCAGGGATGGTTCAACATACGAAAATCCATCAACGTAATCCACCATATAAACAAGCTGAAAAACAAAAATCACATGATCATCTCACTAGATGCTGAAAAAGCCTTTGACAAAATCCAACATCCCTTCATGATAAAGGTCTTGGAGAGATCTGGGATAACAGGGACATACTTAAACATAATAAAAGCCATATACAGTAAACCAACAGCCAACATCAAACTAAATGGACAGAAACTCAACGCAATTCCTCTAAAATCAGGAACAAAACAAGGCTGTCCACTCTCTCCATACCTTTTCAACATGGTACTTGAAGTTCTAGCTATAGCCATACGACAACAAAGGGGGATCAAGGGGATACAAATTGGGAAGGAAGAAGTCAAACTTTCACTGTTTGCAGACGATATGATAGTTTATATCAGTGACCCAAAGAACTCTACCAGGGAACTCTTACAGCTGATTAACACCTTCAGCAAAGTGGCAGGTTACAAGATCAACTCAAGAAAGTCAGTAGCCCTACTATATACAGATGATAAAAGGGCTGAAAGAGAAATCAGAGAAACATCACCCTTTACAATTGCCACAAACAACATAAAATACCTTGGGGTAACGCTAACCAAACAAGTGAAAGACCTGTATCATAAGAACTTTGAATCTTTAAAGAAAGAAATTAAAGAAGCCCTCAGAAAATGGAAAGATCTCCCATGCTCTTGGATAGGTAGGATCAATGTAGTAAAAATGGCAATCCTGCCAAAAGCAATCTACAGATTCAATGCTATCCCCATTAAAATCCCAGCACAATTCTTCACAGACCTTGAAAGAACAATAATCAATTTTGTATGGAAAAACAAAAGACCCAGGATAGCCAAAACAACCCTGTTCAACAAGGCAACGTCCGGAGGCATCACTATCCCTGACCTCAAGCTCTATTATAGAGCTATAGTCCTGAAAACAGCTTGGTATTGGCACAAAAATAGACAGGCAGACCAATGGAATCGAATTGAAAATCCGGGTATTAACCCACACACGTACGAACATCTGATCTTCGACAAAGAAGCTAAAAATATACAATGGAATAAAGAAAGCATCTTCAACAAATGGTGCTGGCATAATTGGAGACTGGCATGTAGAAAAATGCGGATCGATCCATGTTTATCGCCATGCACAAAACTTAAGTCCAAATGGATCAAAGACCTCAACATAAATCCAGCCACACTGAACCTCTTAGAAGAGAAAGTGGGTGGTACCCTTGAAAGAATTGGTACAGGAGACAGCTTCCTGAACATAACACCAGTAGCACAGACAGTGAGATCAACAATTAATAAATGGGACCTACTGAAACTGAGAAGCTTCTGTAAGGCAAAGGACACAGTCAGCAAGACAAAAAGGCAGCCCACAGAATGGGAAAAAATATTCACTAATCCCACATCTGACAGAGGGTTGATCTCCAAAATTTACAAAGAACTCAAGAAGCAAGTCTCCAAAACAGCAAAGGACCCAATTAAGAAGTGGGCTGCAGAACTAAATAGAGAGTTTTCAATAGAGGAGTCTAAAATGGCTGAGAGGCACTTGAGAAAGTGCTCAACATCCTTA
>NW_024433717.1:0-24673 GCF_017639785.1 Mesocricetus auratus | reverse complement strand
GATGACGCTGTAACAATAAATGACACACTTACTGAAAGTAAAACTAAGTATTTATTGTAGAAATTACTCACAAGATACCAAATAAGTAACCCAGATGAGCCCAGTAGTTTTCCACTGCCGAACTGGAAGCCGAAATCTGGAAAAAGAGACCAAGACTTCCGTTCTTCGGTCTTTTATGCCTTCCCCCGTAATGCCCCCTAGCCATGCCCAAAAGTGGGCCTGGCTAGTGATGTAGTTCACCGCCTACATACGTATATGTCTTTAGTGGGTGTGGTTAGCGGTGTGGTAAACCGCTCTTTTATTACCTCATCTGTATGCACCTCCAGTAAGTCACATGGTTAATGGTGGCATATAGGCTTCCTCCTACAATTCCCCTTTTAGTCTAAAAAGGACAACTAACTTTTGTCAATGAACAAAATGTATCAAACATCTATTCTATCTAAACCTAAACTTATCTGAAAGAAACACCCAAATCTGAACACCTCCTTCCAATCCCAACTCTAAAATAATTGAAAACTAACACTAACAGGTGTAAACTATCCTATAATATCAATAGTAGGAAGAGGGGGCATGGAATCCTCAAAACTACTTCCTGCTGAGATGGGACGATGTTAATCTCATGGGGACCTGTAAGAAGAAAAATGTTAGTATAACAAAATCTCAGTAGATCAGACAGTCTCTGTATGGCAGGAGATGCTTGATTGAAGTTCCTGACTGGGGTTCTAGTGTTGATTGAAGCTCTCATCTGAAGCTCTGGCCAGATTGTAGAAGATGTGCTGTTTCAGTTTCTTGGTCTGGAGTTGTGTAGATTGATGTAGTTTCAAGCCAGTTTCAGTATACTGCTTGTCAAGTGGAGTCAATGATGTGGGGCAGTTCAGATGCCTCCAGTCGAATCAGGTGAAGACAAGGAAGTGGATCCTCATTCTCTTTCTGAAGCAGTTGAAAATTGCTGTCAGGAAATCCCTTGTTCTCTGGAAAACTCAAAAATTAATGTTAATAAAGAAATATTTTAACTTTTTTATGTATGCATACTGGAAGAGGTGACAATAGGGAAGATGGTAAACATGAAGGAAATTAGACTTTCCAGAAAAGAAATCCACAGATAACAGTCCCTAATTTTATTTTCTTCTGTCTTATATCAATGGCTCTTTGATATAATATAGAAATTCTAAATTTTATTTAAATAATATGGTTGAATTTAGAGTAGGAGAGCCAATCCAACTCCAAAGCCAGCTTCAGTTAAATGAATGGGGACTGAAGTCTGTGAAGAAACAAAGATAAAAGGGTACTTTGAAAAACAATATAGAGAGATTTAGACTTTGATACCACACAGTGAGTTATTGTTTGTTTGATGGTCCTCAGGGTAGCTATTCATTCTTCTTCAGGAATCCACATGTCCAGTATTCTTTGCTGAGTTTACCTGTGAAGACAAAAAACAAAACACTTCTCTTTCCTTTCAGGAGGTCACTTTACCCATGGTAGACCATGAATTTGTAGATGAGCTGTTATCTTCCTCCTCCTGAGATGTCTTCTGTTCTGATCGAATCTTAATTTTGATGGAACCCAAAGCTTTTCTTCTCCTGTGGAAACAAAAGCATAACCCCTTCCCCAACATAACACATATCCTGGTTTCCAGACTGAGGTCATAACATCCTTAAAATACACTGGTTGGTTCAGTTCAGAAGTCTTCTCTGTAGTCCAGTGTCTTTCTGCTGCAGTTTGTCCTTTTTCATCAGCATTAAGAAAATTCAATGTTAGTAAAGCATTATGTAACCCGTGTTTAGGGGTCTTTGTTCTCCTTGGCTGTTTATGAAGCATCTCTTTTAAGGTTCGGTTAGATCTTTCAATCACTGCTTGTCCTGTGGGATTGTAAGGTATACCAGTTATATGTTTTATATTATAATATTTGAAAAATTGTTGCAATTTACTGGAGACATATCATTTACAATGGGCAGTGGATCTTCTAATTGTCCTGGGAGAGGCTGTCCTCCACTGTCACTGGGAATGACCGGATAATCTTTCTTTCTGGGGCCTGCTTGAGGCCCCAACCCCCGTTTCCCAGCTTTAAAGATCTACCTTGTCTATCTCTTGTGGACCAGTATTCGTCAGTCCAATAACTTCCCTTTCCACACCTCCTGCAGAGACCAGGAGTCTGAGGCCTTCTGTTTGATGCATTCCTGGTAAAAGCATTATTTCTAGGATTGCGTTGTCTACAGTTCCTACTCAGATGTCCTATCTTACCACAGTTATAGCACATGGCATCTTTATTTCTGTCAAAATTCTTGGAGATTGTGTTCCCTACCCAGGCCTCTATATCATCACGGGTAGGGTATTTGGCATCCTGGTGTCTCCTCAAGCCTGTAGAAATAGCTTCACCTACCCAAGTTGCCATATCCTGATTTTTACATTCCAGGTTCGCTGTATGTAGGACCCATTCCTCCAATGGCGCTGATCTTACTTTTAATGGCTAAATTACCTGCCTGCATTGAGGATTTGCGTTCTCATATGCCAAAGATTCTATAAGGAGTCACCTGGATTTGCTACTTGTACATCTATTGCTCTGGATAATCTCTCTAAAAATTCAGTGAACCTTTCCCTTGGGCCCTGTAATACCTTGGTATATGGTTTCATTATCTCTTCTGTTTCACAAACCTTATCCAAGGTATTTAAAGCAGCTGTACGACATAAAGACAACATGTGCTCGTCATATGCAGACTGAACCTGCGTGTCAGTGTAAGGACCCTCCCCAAGGATCTTGTCTTGGGGTACTTCATGACCATTCTTTAATTCCTGAATCTCTAAGGCTTTTAGTTCTTGCCTCCATAAAGCTCTCCATTGAATTTGACAAGAATTTTCAAGCACTGCGGAGGCTAATTGGGCCCAGTCTTTTGGGGTTACTTTATTTACAGTGGCCCATGAGGTTAGGAGCTCTCTGACAAAGGGAGAATGAAGACCATACGAAACAATGGCATCCTTGATTCCCTTTATATCCTTCATCTGTATAGGTTCCCATTGATAAGCAATGGGACCATTTGATTGTTTTTTCGTTGCTGGTTTTTCTATTACAGATACTGGAAAAACCATAGGTGAATGCATATCAACCTTAGGGAGATCTTTCTGGCATTTGAGAGGTGTTGGGAAACTCTTGTCCTGACCTGTTGCCTGTATCTCTGATTCTGAAGTATCCAACTGAATGCCTTCTAAAACCTGCAGTCTATTCATCATTGTTTCTCTGAGCTCTTGAAGTTCTTGGGGCAAATAATTTTCTAAGGATGTCATAGAATCTTTCATTTTTTTGCATTCATCATTTACACGTAATTCCACATATTTAATATTCTCATCCTTAGAAAGTATCTCAATGGCATGTAAACTGCCTTCCAGAAATGACGTTATATTAGCTAGTTTGTCATTGCTCTCAGACATGGAACAATTCTTTTCTGTTAGCATTTCAATCTTACGTTCCAGTCTTTGTAATTTGCTAGAGAAATCTTCAAACATGGAACAGTTTTGTTGGTTAAATGTTTCAACATTATGTTCTACTTTTTCTATTCTGTCTGTTGATCACATTTTTCCTGAAAGTAATTCAATTTTGTGTTCCATCTCTTTAAACCTGTTTGTCAGACCTACATTATCATTTTTAATATCCTGAATATTTTCTACCAAACCTTCCTTACTATCCTGCAAGGAATTTTGCATTTCCTGAATTCTTTGTACTAGGATTTCAAAACTATCCTGCGATGACCGTATGACCTGCATAAGTTTCGTCCTATTTTTGAGCCATTTCTTTAGCAAAATTATATTGATTATGAAACTAATAATCACCATCGTGGGTAGGAAGTACCTTTCAGGTAGGTCCTCAACCCTTTCTAAAATCCCATCCATACAAAAACCAAGAAAATTCTTAACATCCTGCATTGTAATGTTAGCTGACATTGTATAAAGCAGTTAAGTTTGTTACCAGTGGAGTTTTATTCAGGTCAAAATCAGCAGGCCGACAGCGAAAGAGCACGTGACCGAAGTCAGCAGGCCGCCAGTAAAAGAGCACGTGACCGCAAGAGAAATCTTGGAATACCACCTAACCTTACTGGCAGGTAGAAGGTGCTGGTTCCCACAGGAATCGTGCCTTGCCAAGCGAAGTGGTAAGGAACTTAGCCAAAGGAGAGTCCATGTGTGCCTGGTCAGGCCAAGGAGCAGCTGCTTTTTTGTGCACCTGGATCTGGATTCTAAAACTTCTGACACCAAATGATGCTTCAAATGACGCTGTAACGATAAACGGCACACTTATTGAAAGTAAAACTAAGTATTTATTGTAGAAATTACTCACAAGATACCAAACAAGTAACCCAGATGAGCCCAGTAGTTCTGTTCTTCGGTCTTTTATGCCTTCCCCCGTAACGCCCCTAGCCATGCCCAAAAGTGGACCTGGCTAGTGACGTAGTTCACTGCTTACATAGGTATACGTCTTTACGTCTGTCCATATACGTCTTTAGTCATGCCTAAAGTGGGTGTGGTTAGCAGTGTGGTAAACCACTCTTTTATTACCTCATCTGTATGCACCTCTAGTAAGTCACATGGTTAATGGCAGAATACAGGCTTCCTCCTACACTCTTCAGGAATTTTTTCACATTGGTTTAGATTCCCATTGTCTAGAAAATGATAAGTTCTGTTCTTCATTTCTCTTCAATTTTTCTCTTTGCCATAGTTTGTTTTCCAGCAATATAATCCAGAGTTCTGGAATGAGCAGAAAACAAACCACACTTAACATTGTGGCTGGCTCTTAAGATCCTATTCCTCATACTGGATTGCCTTACCCAGCCTTAATACAAGGGGAGGTGCTTATTCCTATGGCAACTTGTTATGCCATGCTTTGTTGATACCCATGGGAGGCCTGCCCCTTTTTGAACAGAAACAGAGGAGTGGATTGGAAAAAAATAATTAGATCAAGTCACATATGCTAGTTACATAGACTTGTACACACATCAAACAAACATCTGTGGGGTAACTAAAAGCAACACCATGTGTTGAGAAATTACTTTCTGTCCTTTTAGTGGAACATCACAATGCTGACACTGCACTTTCACCAGGGGAACAGATAAAGCCACCAGTGATGATGGCGAAGGTAAGACGGACTTTCCTTTCTCTAATATAAGTTACTTCATAACCTTATGTTAGAATGGATATGTAATTTGATTAACAAAAGCCAGGGGTATCATGGGTTTGCTCAAGAAGAAAGGGAAGTAGAATTGTGCCAACATGTTCCTGATTGAACTGAACCTGAAAGCTTACAGTGTCATTTGTCCCAGGTTGTATGAGAGGTTGATTTCTCCTGAAGAAAGGGTTCCATTTTAGATAAGTGTATAATTTTCACTCAGAAGTTGACAGCCACTTCTGGTTCCTATATATGTTCCACAAAGGCAATTGTGGAGGAAGTTTCTCAATTTCAATGTGGGAATGATCCGTGGTAAGACTTGTATGGTATGATGATTTGTGAAAATAGTTGAAGCCTGGTTGTAGGAGGAATTGTTTCACAGTCATATTATAAAGATGCAGTGTGGCAGTCCAGGGAAGCAGCTGTTCCTCCGGCAGCATCAGGTAAACAGGCCGGCTTCCTGGCCTGTGTTCCAGTGCCTGCAGATCGCCTGGGAACTGCACAGAGCTCCCAATCCCGACGGGAGCCAAGCACCCCAGACTACAGGTCTTCTCTCCCACCAACGAGACCAGGAAACCAGAGGAGGCTGGGAGTCCCGGGAAGCAGCTGTTCCTCCGGTATCATCAGGTAAACAGGCCGGCTTCCCGGCCTGTGTTCCAGTGCCAGCAGTACGCCTGGGAACTGCACAGAGCTCCCAATCCCGGCAGGAGCAAAGCACCCCAGACTCCAGGTCTTCTCTCCCACCAATGAGACCAGGAAACCAGAGGAGGATGAGAGTCCAGGGAAGCAGCTGTACCTCCGGCAGCATCAGGTAAACAGGCCGGCTTCCCGGCCTGTGTTCCAGTGCCTGCAGATCGCCTGGGAACTGCACAGAGCTCCCAATCCCTGCGGGAGCCAAGCACCCCAGACTCCAGGTCTTCTCTCCCGCCAAGCAGACCAGGAAACCAGAGGAGCCAGGGAGACCAGGGGAGTAGCTGTTCTGGATCAGGTACAACAGGACCCAGCATAGGGTCCAGGGGACCAGGTAGGAGGCTAAGAGCCCCAGATTCCTGTTCTTCTTCTCCACCCACGGGACCAGCATTTGGACAAGGAATAGAAGAACCACCAGATTATTGGACTTGCTAGCACCCAACAAAAGGGAACTCTGGTCCCCATCAGTAAGGGGCTCTTTCTGCACCCACTAAAATCAGAGATGGGAAAGAGACAATACAAAAACACACTCAGCAACAGAAAAACAAATATGACACCGCCAGATTCTAGAGACTCCACACCAGCAAGACCCCAACATTCCAATGCGAATGAAGCAGAAGAGAACGACCTTAAAAGCACATTCATGAAAATGATAGAGGCCCTAAAAGAGGATATAGGAAAATCCCTCAAAGAAATGGAAGAAAAAACAAACCAAAAAATGCAAGAAATGGAAGAAAAAACAAACCAAAAAGGCAGGAAATGGAAGAAGAAACGAAGCAAAAAATGCAAGAAATGGAAGAAAAAACAAAGCAAAAAAATGCAAGAATTGGAAGAAGACACATACCAAAAAAGGCAGGAAATGGAAGAAGAAATGAAGCAAAAAATGGAAGAAATGGTAGAAAAAACAAAGCAAAAAAATGAAAAAAAATGGAAGAAGAAACAAATCAAAAAAGGCAGGAAATGGAAGAAGAACCAAAGCACAAAATGCGAGAAATGGAACAAAAAGCAAACCAAAAAATGCAAGAAATGGAAGAAAGAACAAACAAAAAATTTATAAAAGGCAACAAATGGACAAAAAGATACACAGAAAATTGCAAGAAGCAATGCAAATAATGCAAGGGTTGAAAACTGAAATAGAGACATTAAAAAACACAATCTGAAGAAAGGCAGAAAATAGAAAAGCTGGATAAACAGTCAGGCACTACAGATGCAAGCATAACCAACAGAATAGAAGAGATGGAAGAGAGCATCTCAAGTGTTGAAGATACACTAGGAGAAATGGATTTATCAACCAAAGAAAACCTTAAATCCAACAAATCCTTAACACAAAACATCCAGGAAATATGGGACACCATGAAAAGACCAAACCTAAGAATGATAGGTATAGAAGAAGGAGAAGAAATCCATCTCAAAGGGGCAGAAGGCATATTCAACAAAATCATAGAAGAAAACTTTCCCAACCTTAAGAAAGACATGCCAATGAAGGTACAAGAAGCCTACAGAACACCAAATAGAGTGGACCACAAAAAAAAAATCCCCTCGCCACATAATAATCAAGACCCCAAACATACAGAATAAAGAAAGAATATTAAGAGCAGCTAAGGAAAAAGGTCAAGTAACATATAAAGGCAGACCTATCAGAATTACACCTGATTTCTCCATGGAAACTCTGAAAGCCAGAAGGTCCTGGATAGATATTCTACCTACACTAAGAGACCATGGATGCCAGCCCAGACTACTGTACCCGGCAAAGCTCTCAATCAATATAGACAGAGAAAACAAGATATTCCATGACAAAACTAGATTTTAGCAAAATGTGTCCACTAACCCAGCCCTACAGAAAATTTTGGAAGGAAAACTCCAACCCAAGGAATCTAACTACAACCTGAAAAACATAGGCATTAGAGAATCCCTGTCTACCAACAGCCAAAAGAACAAAGGGGTGAAATTCCACACATAATTCCACCTACAACATCCATTGCAAATCGAAGAAGGATGAGCAATCAATGGTCATTAATATCCCTCAATATTAATGGCCTTAACTCACCCATATAAAGACACAGACTAGCAGAATGGATTCAAGACAGTATCTTTCCTTCTGCTGCATACAAGAAACACACCTCACCCTCAAAGACAGACATTACCTGAGAGTTAAAGGTTGGGAAAAAATTTTTCAATCAAATGGACCCAAGAAACAAGCAGGGGTAGCAATCCTAATATCTAACAAACTGGACTTTAAAATAAAATCAATCAAAAGAGATGAAGGAGGTCATTACATACTCATCACAGTTGAAACCCACCAAGATGAAGTGTCTATCCTGAACATCTATGCCCCAAATACAAAGACATCCACATTCATTAAAGAAATATTATTAGAACTTAAATCTCATCCAAATCCCCACACAGTTATAGTGGGAGATTTCAACATACCACTCTCACCACTAGATAGGAATACCAGACAGAAACTCAACAAAGAAGCAAAGGGTCTAATAGAAGTAATGACCCAACTGGGATGAACAGATATCTATAGAACATTTCATCCACATAAAAAAGAATATACCTTCTTCTCACCACCACATGGAACCTTCTCAAAAATCGACCACATACTTGGCAACATATCAAACCTCAACAGCTACAAAAAATTGGAATAACTCCATGCATCTTATCAGACCACCATGCTTTAAAATTAGAAATCAACAACAACACAAATTGCAGAATACCTACAAACTCATGGAAATTGAATAATGCTCAACTGCACCATCCCTGGGTCAAAGAGGAAATAAAAAAAGAAATTAAAGACTTCCTCGAATTCAATGAGAATGAAGACACAACATACCCACACCTATGGGACACTTTGAAAGCAGTGCGACGGGGGAAGTTCATAGCACTAAGCGCTCACATGAAGAAACAGGAGAACAATTATACAAGAGAATTAACATCACAGCTGAAAGCTCGAGAACACAAAGAAGGAAACTCCCCCAGGAGGAGTAGACGCCAGGAAATAATCAAATTGAGGGCTGAAATCAATGAAGTAGAAACCAGGAAAACAATACAAAGAATCAATGCAACGAAGAGTTGGTTCTTTGAGAAAATCAACAAGATACACAAACCTTTGTCCAAACTTACCAAACAGCAGAGAGTGAACACGCAAATTACCAAAATCAGAAATGAAAAGGGGGACATAACAACAGACTCCGAGGATGTCCAGAGAATCATTAGGTCATACTTTGAAAACCTGTACTCCACAAAATTCGAAAATTTAAAGGAAATGGATGACTTCCTGGATAGCTATCACTTGCCAAAACTAAATCAAGAACAGATAAGCAATAGAAATAGACCTATAACGTCTATGGAAATAGAAGCAGTCATCAAAAGTCTCCCAACCAAAAAAAGTCCAGGTCCAGATGGCCTCAGTGCAGAATTCTCCCAGAAATTCAAAGAACAGCTTATACCAATTCTTCTCAAAGTGTTCCACACAATAGAAGCAGAAGGGTCTTTGCCAAACTCTTTCTATGAGGCTTCAGTAACCTTGATCCTCAAGCCACACAAAGATACAACTAAGAAAGAGAACTTCAGACCAATATCCCTCATGAACATTGATGCAAAAATACTCAATAAAATACTGGCAAATCGGATCCAAGAACACATCAAAACAATCATTCACCACGATCAAGTAGGTTTCATCCCAGGGATGCAGGGATGGTTCAACATACGAAAATCCATCAATGTAATCCACCATATAAGCAAGCTGAAAAACAAAAATCACATGATCATCTCACTAGATGCTGAAAAAGCCTTTGACAAAATCCAACACCCCTTCATGATAAAGGTCTTGGAGAGAGCTGGGATAAGAGGGACATACTTAAACATAATAAAAGCTATATACTGTAAACCAACAGCCAACATCAAACTAAATGGACAGAAACTCAACGCAATTCCTCTAAAATCAGGAACAAAACAAGGCTGTCCACTCTCTCCATACCTTTTCAACATGGTACTTGTAGGTCTAGCTATTGCCATATGACAACAAAGGGGGATCAAGGGGGATACAAATTGGGAAGGAAGACGTCAAACATTCACTGTTTGCAGACGATATGATAGTTTACATCAATGACCCAAAGAACTCTACCAGGGATTAACACCTTCAGCAAAGTGGCAGGCTACAAGATCAACTCAAGAAAATCAGTAGCCCTACTATATACAGATGATAAAAGGGCTGAAAGAGAAATCAGAGAACATCACCCTTTACAATTGTCACAAACAACATAAAATACCTTGGGGTATCACTAACCAAACAAGTGAAAGACCTGTATTGTAAGAACTTTGAATCTCTAAAGAAAGAAATTAAAGAAACCCTCAGAAAATGGAAAGATCTCCCATGCTCTCAGATAGGTAGGATCAATGTAGTAAAAATGGCAATCCTGCCAAAACAATCTACAGATTCAATGCAATCCCCATTAAAATCCCAGCACCGTTCTTCACAGACCTTGAAAGAACAATAATCAATTTTGTATGGAAAAACAAAAGACCCAGGATAGCCAAAACAACCCTGTTCAACAAGGCAACGTCCGGAGGCCTCACCATCCCTGACCTCAACCGCTATTATAGAGCTATAGTCCTGAAAACAGCTTGGTATTGGCATAAAAATAGACAGGTAGACCAATGGAATCGAATTGAAAACCCGGGTATTAACCCACACACGTACGAACATTTGATCATTGACAAAGAAGCTTAAAATATACAATGGAATAAAGAAAGCATCTTCAACAAATTGTGCTGGAATAACTGGAGACTGGCATGTAGAAGAATGTGGATCGATCCATGTTTATCGCCATGCACAAAACTTAAGTCCAAATGGATCAAAGACCTCAACATAAATGCAGCCACACTGAACGTCTTAGAAGAGAAAGTGGGTGGTACCCTTGAACGAATTGGTACAGGAGACAGCTTCCTGAACATAACACCACTAGCACAGACAGTGAGATCAACAGTTAATAAATGGGACCTACTGAAACTGAGAAGCTTCTGTAAGGCAAAGGACACAGTCAACAAGGCAAAAAGGCAGCCCACAGAATGGGAAAAAATATTCACTAATCCCACATCTGACAGAGTGTTGATCTCCAAAATTTACAAAGAACTCAAGAAGCAAGTCTCCAAAACATCAAAGGTCCCAGTTAAAAAGTGGGCTGCACAACTAAATAGAGAGTTTTCAATAGAGGAGTCTAAAATGGCTGATAGGCACTTGAGAAAGTGCTCAACATCCTTAGACATCCAGGAAATGCAAATCAAAACATCTCTGAGATACCATCTCACTTCTGTCAGAATAGCTAAAATCAAAAACACCAATGACCATTTATGCTGGAGAGGATGTGGTGAAAGGGGGATACTCCATTGCTGGTGGGAGTGCCAAGTTGTTCAGCCACTTTGGAAATCAGTATGGAGATTCCTCAGAAAAATGGGAATAAACCTACCACAATACCCAGCAACTCCACTCTTAGGCCTATATCCAAAAGATGCCCTTTCTTACAACAAAGATGTCTGTTCCACTATGTTCATAGCAGCTTTATTTGTAATGGCCAGAACTTGGAAGCAACCTAGATGTCCCTCTACCGAAGAGTGGATAGAGAAAATGTGGTACATCTACACAATGGAGTACTATTCAGCAGAAAAAATAATGGAATCATGAGATTCACAGGCAAATGGATGACACTAGAAGAAACCATCCTTAGTGAGGTAACCCAGTCACAAAAAGAGAAACATGGCATGTACTCTCTCATATATGGATTTTAGACAGATCTGGGGAGTGCCAGCCTACAATCCTATGGCCAGAGAGTCTGGGAAACAGAAACTTCATTTAGTGGCTGATCGAAGAAGAGGCAGACTCCCTTGGTTAAGTACTGAGCTGAACTCAAGAAAGCCAGTAACAGAGAGGGAGGACTGTTGATCAAAGAGATTAAGACTGGGCTGGTTTAACCCCCAGAAACAGCTGACTAGACAAAGGTTAATTCTTGAATCCCAGGCATCAGCCTTGGAATCCAGCATGGGACTGATCAAGACCCCCTGAATCTGGGTGTCAGTGAGGACTCCTAGGTAATCTATTGAGCCTTGGGCAGCAGATCAGTACCCATCCCAAGTATACACAGGGACTTTGGACTCCCATAGAACAATGTGAGGTGCACTTTCACCCTGAACTCTTGGGGAAGGGTCTAGGCCCTGCCCTATATGAAATGACAGACTATGGACACCCCCATGGAGGGCCTCACCCTCCCTGGGGGAATGAGGGGATAACGGGGGGGGGGGTTTGGGAGAGGGCACGGGAGGAGGGGAGGGAAAGGGAGAGGGACCTGGAACTGACTTGTGAAGCAACCTTGTTTCTTATCTAAATTTAAACTGGAAAATAAAAAAAATATGCAGTGTGGCTTATGGAACATTCAACCTACAACAGATAGTGTTTTTTAACCTGGCCTTTGAACCAGAAAAAAGTGGGAATGGCACAAACTATAGAGCCGCAGTATTCATAATTACTGTATATCCTTATGTCTAATGCACCTCTGTCATCTAAGCTGACTATAGGGAAGAACTTAGATTTCTTTTTTTAAAGTAGTACCCCAAGTTAAAAAAAAACCTGGGGTTATTTGTCTGTTAACACTGGATTTAGATATGATCTTTTTAGACTGTTTGGGATGTTGTGTACCAGGCTTTGTCTAATCTGTTTTTCCCAACGATAGGTACTCTAATTACCCATTCAAATCTCTAATGAGTTAACAAATTAGGATACACACTTTACTTACAGTATAAGTGTTCAAAGCCCATCACTTGTGATACACTTTTCTGCTGTATTGAAGAATAAACCGGGCCACAGAGGTAAGTGAAGCTAGTTCTCCATGCAGATAAAGAGACATGTGGTAGCCCAAGGTCTTGGTAATCCCTAAGCTCCAACTTCCAAGCATCTGCCTTCAATAGGTCAAAACTGTCATGACTACCACAGAGGGCAAAAGCCCAGAGCAATGTTCTTCATTTACCAGTAGACATTCACAAGCATGAAAGGTAGAATGTCCACAAGCTTCTAGTCAGATCACAGATTCTGAGAATGAGAGACAGACACTGCATGGGGAGTTGGGGTGTTTTTCACTAAGGTTTGTTATACATGGCTATCTCCATTATTCTCTGTTGTCACGCTGACATAATGTAGCCTTTACCTGTCACATCCATGGAATGCCTACCTGGTTGTACACTGCATTCAGGGATCCTCCTGAAGCTCCAGTCTCACTCTGATGACTATGCCTGGAAACAAACAATCAGACCAAATGTAAACACACAATTGTTAGTTTCCTCTGTTTTCTGGAGGCTGACACAACTCCATTATGAATGCATTCCCAGTTCCTGCATTCTTAAGAGGAATTTTTTGGAAGAAAGCTGTTGCCCCTCAGGGATCTCCCATCTCTGAAGCTCCTTCTGCAGAAACAAGACAAAAGAAAATGGAAGGTACTGTGGGGATTCTGTAATTCTGTCCAATTGTGTATCATGGTTGATAATTTTGTTTCATATATAAATATATAGAGACGCTTAAGGCTACTATTCCTATGTATGATAATACTCATATATCTAAGTCTTCAGTGTAAACAGAACCATAGCATTTAAAAATACATTTAATGTCACCTTGGGCTCTCATTCAATAGCATGAACCAGACAGAGGAAAGCTGAGGCTCATCTTGTGTGAGTCATTGTGACTTCACCTGGTACAGACAGGAATAGATAACCATACAATAATAATTTTCTCTCACATGTCGGTGATGCAGATGGATTAGAGCTGATGTTTCTCAAAGAGACCTGGTAAACATCCATTGTCTCATGACTGGGGGTGAAATTCAAATTGGATAACAGCATTTCTGATTTGATCCAATGAGCAAGTGTCCCAGTTTTCAAGTTACACACTGTGTTTGGAGGGTAAAGATATCAATAAGGACAAGGAAAATGGGAAGGGTATGGGCTTTTCCTCTTTCAATTGCACAGTGGGGAACAATGTCTGAAGTGTGCTTTGCCATTTGAAGGCAGTATTTCCCAGGACATTATTCTTTTTTCAAGGCTTGCTTTTTAAAATTTAATGTCTTGAATATTTTCCGTTTTCCTTGTAAACTTGTACAATATGTTCTGATCTTGGTGAATGATTGTTTTGATGTGTTCTTGGATCCGATTTGCCAGTATTTTATTGAGTATTTTTGCATCAATGTTCATGAGGGATATTGGTCTGAAGTTCTCTTTCTTGGTTGTATCTTTGTGTGGCTTGGGGATCAAGGTTATTGAAGCCTCATAGAAAGAGTTTGGCAAAGACCCTTCTGCTTCTATTGTGTGGAACACTTTGAGAAGAATTGGTATAAGCTGTTCTTTGAATTTCTGGGAGAATTCTGCACTGAGGCCATCTGGACATGGGCTTTTTTTGGTTGGGAGACTTTTGATGACAGCTTCTATTTTCATAGGGGTTATCGGTCTATTTAAATTGCTTATCTGTTCTTGATTTAGTTTTGGCAAATGATAGCTGTCCAGGAAGTCATCCATTCCCTTTAAATTTTCGAATTTTGTGGAGTACAGGTTTTCAAAGTATGACCTAATGATTCTCTGGACTTCCTCAGAGTCTGTTGTTATGTCCCCCTTTTCATTTCTGATTTTGGTAATTTGCGTGTTCACTCTCTGCTGTTTGGTAAGTTTGGACAAAGGTTTGTGTATCTTGTTGATTTTCTCAAAGAACCAACTCTTCGTTGCATTGATTCTTTGTATTGTTTTCCTGGTTTCTACTTTATTGATTTCAGCCCTCAATTTGATTATTTCCTGGCGTCTACTCCTCCTGGGGGAGTTTGCTTCTTTGTGTTCTAGAGCTTTCAGCTGTGATGTTAATTCTCTTGTATAACTGTTCTCCTGTTTCTTCATGTGAGCGCTTAGTGCTATGAACTTCCCCCGTCGCACTGCTTTCAAAGTGTCCCATAGGTGTGGGTATGTTGTGTCTTCATTCTCATTGAATTCGAGGAAGTCTTTAATTTCTTTTTTTATTTCCTCTTTGACCCAGGGATGGTGCAGTTGAGCATTATTCAATTTCCATGAGTTTGTAGGTATTCTGCAATTTGTGTTGTTGTTGATTTCTAATTTTAAAGCATGGTGGTCTGATAAGATGCATGGAGTTATTCCAATTTTTTATAGCTGCTGAGGTTTGATATGTTGCCAAGTAAGTGGTCGATTTTTGAGAAGGTTCCATGTGGTGGTGAGAAGAAGGTATATTCTTTTTTATGTGGATGAAATGTTCTATAGATATCTGTTCATCCCAGTTGGGTCATTACTTCTATTAGACCCTTTGCTTCTTTGTTGAGTTTCTGTCTGGTGTTCCTGTCTAGTGGTGAGAGTGGTGTGTTGAAATCTCCCACTATGACTGTGTGGGGCTTTAGATGAGATTTAAGTTCTGATAATGTTTCTTTAACGAATGTGGATGCCTTTGTATTGGGGGCATAAATGTTCAGGATAGACACTTCATCTTGGTGGGTTTCCCCTGTGATGAGTATGTAATGACCTCCTTCATCTCTTTGGTTGATTTTATTTTAAAGTCTAGTTTGTTACATATTAGGATTGCTACCCCTGCTTGTTTCTTGGGTCCATTTGATTGAAAAATTTTTCCCAACCTTTAACTCTCAGGTAATGTCTGTCTTTGAGGGTGAGGTGTGTTTCTTGTATGCAGCAGAAGGAAGGGTTCTGTCTTTGAATCCATTCTGCTAGTCTGTGTCTTTTTATGGGTGAGTTAAGGCCGTTAATATTGAGGGATATTAATGACCATTGATTGCTCATCCTTCTTCGATTTGCGATGGTTGTTGTTGGTGGAATTATATGTGGAATTTCACCCCTTTGTTCTTTTGGCTGTTGGTAGAGAGGGATTCTCTAATGCTTATGTTTTTCTGGTTGTAGTTAGCTTCCTTGGGTTGGAGTTTTCCTTCCAAAATTTTCTGTAGGGCTGGGTTAGTGGACACATATTGCTTGAATCTAGTTTTGTCATGGAATATCTTGTTTTCTCCGTCTATAGTGATTGAGAGCTTTACCGGGTATAGCAGTCTGGGCTGGCATCCATGGTCTCTTAGTGTAGGTAGAATATCTATCCAGGACCTTCTGGCTTTCAGAGTTTCCATGGAGAAATCAGGTGTAATTCTGATAGGTCTGCCTTTATATGTTACTTGACCTTTTTCCTTAGCTGCTCTTAATATTCTTTCTTTATTCTGTATGTTTGGGGTCTTGATTATTATGTGGCGAGGGGATTTTTTTTTGTGGTCCACTCTATTTGGTGTTCTGTAGGCTTCTTGTACCTTCATTGGCATGTCTTTCTTAAGGTTGGGAAAGTTTTCTTCTATGATTTTGTTGAATATGCCTTCTGCCCCTTTGAGGTGGATTTCTTCTCCTTCTTCTATGCCTATTATTCTTAGGTTTGGTCTTTTCATGGTGTCCCATATTTCCTGGATGTTTTATGTTAAGGATTTGTTGGATTTAAGGTTTTCTTTGGTTGATAAATCCATTTCTCCTACCGTATCTTCAACACTTGAGATTCTCTCTTCCATCTCTTCTATTCTGTTGGTAATGCTTATATTGGTAGTGCCTGACTGTTTGTCCAGCTTTTCTATTTTCTGCCTTTCTTCAGATTGGTTTTTTAATGTCTCTATTTCAGTTTTCAACCCTTGCAGTGTTTTCATTGCTTCTTGCAATTTTCTGTTAATCTTTTCGTCCGTTTGTTGCCTTTTATGAAATTTTTGGTTTGTTCTTTCTTCCATTTCTTGCATTTTTTGGTTTGCTTTTTGTTCCATTTCTTGCATTTTTTGCTTTGTTTTTTCTCCCATTTCTTGCATTTTTTGCTTTGTTTTTTCTTCCGTTTCCTGCCTTTTTTGGTATGATTCTTCTTCCAATTCTTGCATTTTTTGCTTTGTTTTTTCTTCCATTTCTTGCATTTTTTGCTTCGTTTTTTCTTCCATTTCCTGCCTTTTTTGGTTTGTTTTTTCTTCCAATTCTTGCATTTTTTGGTTTGTTTTTTCTTCCATTTCTTGCGTTTTTTGGTTTGTTTTTTCTTCCATTTCTTTGAGGGATTTTCCAATATCCTCTTTTAGGGCCTCTATCATTTTCATGAAAGTGCTTTTAAGGTCGTTCTTCTCTGCTTCGTTCGTATTGGAATGTTGGGGTCTTGCTGGTGTGGAGTCTCTAGAATCTGGCGGTGTCATATTTGTTTTTCTGTTGCTGAGTGTATTTTTGTATTGTCTCTTTCCCATCTCTTCTTCTAGTGGGTGCAGAAAGAGCACCTTACTGGTCTGGGGACCAGAGTTCCCTTTTGGTGGGTGCTAGCAAGTCCAATAATCTGGTGGTTCTTCTATTCCTTGTCCAAATGCTGGTCCCATGGTTGGAGAAGAAGAACAGGAATCTGGGGCGCTTAGCCTCCTACCTGGTCCCCTGGACCCTATGCTGGGTCCTATTGTACCTGATCCAGAACAGCTACTCCCCTGGTCTCCCTGGCTCCTCTGGTTTCCTGGTCTCGTTGGTGGGAGAGAAGATCTGGAGTCTGGGGTGCTTGGCTCCCGCCGGGATTTGGAGCTCTGTGCAGTTCCCAGGCAATCTGCAGGCACTGGAACTCAGGCCGGGTCGCTGGCCTGTTTACCTGATGCTGCTGGAGGAAAGCTGCTTCCCTGGTCTCCCAGCCTCCTCTCGCTTCCTGGTCTCATTGGTGGGAGAGAAGATCTGGAGTCTGGGGTGCTTGGCTCCCACTGGGATTGGGAGCTCTGTGCAGTTCCCAGGCGATTTGCAGGCACTGGAACTCAGGCCGGGAAGCCGGCGTGTTTACCTGATGCTGCTGGAGGAACCGCTGCTTCCCTGGACCCCCATCCTCCTCTCGTTTCCTGGTCTCATTGGTGGGAGAGAATACTTGGGGTCTGGGTGCTTGGCTCCCGCCGGGATTGGGAGCTCTGTGCAGTTCCCAGGCGATCTGCAGGCACGGGAACACAGGCCGGGAAGCCAGCCTGTTTACCTGATGCTGCTGGAGGAACCGCCTCAAATATTTACTTTTAAGTAGTTGTGTAAAGTCAAATACATGGTGTACAGATGGATCAGTGAGTGAGAAGACATGTGTACATACATCAGTATCCTGTTTTGAATCTCCAGTGCACATTAAACAGAAAGTCAGGTAATTCTGTGCCCACCCATAACCCCAGCATATTCAGGGACAGAGAAAGGAGGATTCTTGGGTGTTGCTGGCTGTCAATCTGGGTCTAACTTCAATGAGAATCCTTGATTGAAGGAAGAAAGACAAGAGTGGAAGAGCAGGGTTGTTTTATTTTACATCTTTAATTCTTTGAGAATGTAATGTGACTACTGTGTTTACATCATTCTATCCCACCTTTTCCTCAGTCCAACTCATCCCGTGTCCACCCTTCAAAAATGTGAAGTCTTCTGTGATAACTATTATAAATAGATGAGTCCATTTAATATTGCTTATGCCTATGTATGTTTTTGAGTGTTTGTTGCTGTTAGTTTGGGATTAGATAATTTATGAGGGGGTTTACCCCTGGAGAAAATGAATTCTCCTTCTCTCTGAAACCATTGATTGCCTGTAGCTCTTGGTCTATGGAGGCATATCATAGGGGCTGTCATGATGCAGGTCCTATTTGGGGAACTATATTGAGATTTCACTCACTATATCACCCCTGATATGTCTAGAAGAAACTATCTAGCAGCATATTTCCTGTCCCTCTGGCTCTTATATTCTTTCCACTCCTCTACCAAAATGTTCACTGAGTCTTAGGAGTTGTTTTGTATGCACGTACAATTTGTAATCCCACAATTTGTCCTCTGACAAATATGCAAACTGAGGCATGTAAGTGTGCCTCCAAAGAGAGTACATGTGAAGATTTGTATTTAATCTTCAATTATGTAGAATATTTTATGTTGCTTTAGGTCACTATTGTTTGCAAATGTTCTGTTACTCCTATCTCTCCAGGTCTTTCTATGCTTTAATTTCCCTCCAAGGGAAGACCCTTCAGCAGCTACCCCATCATCCTGTTCATTAGATCTAGTCACATGCACTAAGTCCATGCACTTTAACAAACCACATTATGCAAGGATGCTGCATAAGCAATAAACAGTACCAAGAGCTGACAGTCACTTTCTGTTCCCCTAGAAGTACCTGAACATGGTGACAATGTGTCTTCACCAAAGGACCAGAAAACATCAGTGCAGACGATGAAGGTAAGGAGCACTTTGCTTTCTAAGATAGAAAGGTTACTTTGGTGATCTATGCTTCAGTGGATAGGATATCCTACTGAACAACAAAACTGAGCAGGGCATCATGGGTACTAGAGAGTTAGTTTAGGAAGAGTATATATCATCTATAAATGTGTGTGTTTTTCCTTAAGGGTCCTCTCCTATTTGTTTCTCCAGCCTGTCATCTAGATGGTGTTTGAGTTGTTTCCCCAAAGTCTATGATGTTGGTAGCTTCATGCAGCCAATATTTGAACACTGGGGGTATAATGCATTTAAAACGTGTGCATTCATGCAAATAATTAGATGGTGTCTCTCCCAAAGCAGGTTGTTAAGGTGGTATGCCATGTTGTGATATAGCTTAGGGAGGCTTCAGGAAAGACCAAGCAGAAGAGAGGCTCTGCTCTCACTTTGAGTCAGTATATGTGTGCAATGTATTAGTATTTTTACAAATAAATAGCCCTGGTTTTCTGTGACATTATCAATGCAATTTTTTATGTCTTTTTCCTATCCTGATTTACACAGCAATCAGCTGTGCAAACAGACTGTATAGACCTGAACCTCAAAGTGTTTTCTTTCCTTTCAATTGCAGGTGGAGTGTAGAAAACTCACAGGAAGTATGTATTATGGAATCTCTTTTTCAAGACACATGTTAGATAAGAATTATTTAAATGCTCACTGTCTTTTCTATGATACACCAATGTGATATAAGACTCCTATTGGGAGTGAAAATTGAAAGTTTAAGGGGAAAAAAAGCAATGCCCTAAGTAGCCAGTCCTACCCATGTGTCTGCAGTCATTGCATTCAGCTCTGACAACTTTAGTTACTTTGGCATTTTTGTGCATCAGGCAGTTTCTAAAAAGATTTAACAGTTATCCTTATTATACAATACACTTTCCAGTGACAAATATGTCAATTCAAAAAGCAAGATACATATTTTTAAATTTTATTTTCCATTTTACATACCAATCCCAGTTCCCTTCCCTCCATCCACTCCTCAGAGCGAATAGGCCTTCCTTGGGGGAGTAAACAAACTCTGGCATACCAAGTTAAGGCAGGACCAAGGCCCTACCCACTGCACTGAGGCTGAACAAGGTGTCCCATCATAGGGAGTAGGCTCCAAAAATCCAGTTCATGTCCCTTGGGATAAGTTCTGGTGCCACTGCCAGCACCCTCTCCCCACCAGATCAAGTTTTACCTGCAAAAAAGTGTTCAAACCTCACCACATAGATGTGTGATAGGTGTGTTTCCTTGTGCAGCTTTCTGAAGAATCATAGCCCAAAATGTAGAGATAGGTCATCAGTCTTCCTAGTTATAGAGCTCAGGAATCACTTCTTACTTCATCAAGAGCTCAAGAATTCCTATGTGAGAGTTCCAGATGCCCACCATCTACCTGCAGTAATCCAGCCCTAGGGATAAGCCATATGATGTTGAGCACAACAGTGTGCACAAGGCCAGGGCAGTACTCTTTACCTGCCTGTGAATGCTCACAAGTATGATAGATGGAAAAAATCCATAAATTTGGTCAGATCAGAGAGATTGAGTATATGACACATTACATTGAAAAATAGGTTGGATGTGTGTGATAACTGGATTTATGGTAGAGATGGCTTGTTCCAGTAAGAACTGGTGGAAAGGCTTAACATATTAGACAACATTAACATAAGAGCCCTAAGAGCCATACAGTTAATGGGAAATGTCCTCTAAGAGCGCCAAAAACCTCTTGACTTTTGAGTTTCACTGGGCCTTTATTTTGGATATATACCCAAATATATATGTCCAAGTTTGTATTCCAATATTGCTGGTATGACTCACCAGTCTCAATGCTGTCTGCTAAGTCTGAGCACTCATGGGAACGATATATGCAGAAGTAAGTTACTCAGGCAGAGTATGGTTTGGGTATCATCATTTTGAAGATGCTGGCTGTATTTGAGTACCCTCACGGTCAGGATTTGTCAGAAGAGGGTCTATATGACCAGTAATGTATAGACCAGTTAGTTTAGTGTGTTCCTAGCTTGTGCAAAGCCCTGGATTTGATCCCAACAAACTGTGTATGTGCCCATGGTAATGCATCTCTGTAAGTATAATTCTTCATTGCTGTAATGGAGAGAATCATAAATTGAAACTCATCCTTTCATACTTAGGAACCTTTCATTCAAGGTATGTTTGGAAGTTTAAAAAACATATAGGGAGTGAGCTTGGCTCAGGTGCCCTGTAGAGCCTGTGGATGGAAAAGGAGTGACTTCAATGAGTCAGAGCGAAGTGGGTATGGTGCACACTTAGTGCTAACATAGACTCTGTCCACTTTATCTGCATTGTCCATACACTGTCTGACAATATTTGTCATCTAGAAAACCTCATGGATACATATCACTCAAATGCCAAAGTGCTTTTTTTGCCTGGTCATGTTGAAGACCTAAAGATTCAGCCAGTTGAAGAGAAGTTTCATTTTTGTCAAACCATCATTCGATACCATGTTTTAGAATGAGTATTTCTAAGGACTATGCAAGAACCTATAATCTCTCAGTGTGGTTGCTGGGTGATCAAAATTAATCACTAAGAGGGATATGACAGGTGGTAGATGCAGGAGAAAGGTGACATATTTGTACTAAGCCAGTGCTCTCTGCTTCTTTTGGAACAAACTCCAATTCTGAGTAGGAATTGGAAGGTAAAGAACATCTCTCAGGATGCTTGTCAGGAGTTTGGTTACAGTGACAGAAATATAACTAATATGGTTACCTAACGATGTAAAGTAGGGACTGCACACTGTTCTTCTCAACTCATCTAAGGATACCATATGTTCTCTGTGAGCTGTAAGTACCATGGTTAAATATAGAATGAAAGCCAACAACAACCATCCAGTCAGCACTATGGGACTTTCATATCCAGGATCATATGTATGAACACACACACACACACACACACACACACACACACACACACACACACAGTAAAACCCATCTCTCTGCTTAAGTCAATTCTCTCTCTCTCTCGTGTGTGTGTGTGTGTGTGTGTGTGTGTGTGTGTGTGTGTTCATAATATGATCCTGGATATGAAAGTCTCAGAGTGTTGGCTTGATGCTGCAGGAGAATCAGATCCTTTCCCTCTAGTGCTTTAGAGCTTGTTTTCACAACTTCATGGTCCTCTCTTCAATGTTTAGACCTGTTGTAAAGGACACTAAAAAATGAAGATTAAACTTGCATAAAGGCTTTTTAGTCTGACCTCCGTCCTTGGGAAAGTCAAACATAAATTTAGCTCATTTGAATTCTCTTCTCCTCACCCTGAACATTTTAGTGTGCAAGATGATTGAGGGAATGGAGATTAGAGAGCTTTCATCTATCTTGCAACCACTGACCTAGTGGATGAGGAGAAACCTTGACTTTGGCCCAGCTTTGATCCTTTTTTTTTTGGTTTTTACGAGACAGGGTTTCTCTGTGTTGTTTCGGAGGCTATCGGTCCAGCCCAGCCTCAAACTCACAGAGATCCGCCTGCCTCTGCTTCCCGAGTGCTGGGATTAAAGGCGTGCGCCACCACCGCCCGGCTACTTTGATCCTTTTTAATGCGTTAAGGGTTCAAGCTATAACACTCGAGGGCCTGGGAGTTCCCATGAACTGCTACCCATATACTAAGGCTTGGAAACATGATTTCAGCCCTCCTGGTACCTATCTGGACATTGTCTGTATCTATCCTTTGTGCTTTAGTGTACTTGTATGTTTCACTCTAGGGATAAGAAATTCATTTCCTCCAAGTTTCTTCAGTAGGGGCAAGGCCTTAGCTCTTCACAAGTAGATCTGCTTCTCCTACAGTCTCATTGTCCTGCTGGCTTGAACCATGTTTTATAAACTGTGTATGTAAGTTGAATGTATTTTGTCTTCACTGCAAACTTGGGGGCTCTGCTTCTAACAGATGTGCTCCATGGAGACACAGGACTCTACCTCCACCCTCACTCTCCATCCTTCCTTATGATGAGCTCTTGCCCATGTCCTTCTCCCATGTCTTTCTCCTGTCTCTTGGGTGCCATGCTGACTCTGATCTCTGTGCCTGGCAAAACATGGGATCTTGGGTTACCCTGGCACCTGTCTCTAAAAACAAAAGCAAAGAAGAAAGAAAAACCAAAAAATAATCCAAAGAACTCAAAAGTATACTACATGTCCCCAAAATATTATAGTGTCTGGAAACATTTATTATAAACAGATAATGATCCATTTCATAATTCCATAAAACATATACAAAAATCAAAACACTTCTCTATTTACACACACCCAGCATATGACGTGCTTTACACTAGAAAGATATAACTGCTTGGTGTGCCACCAGTGAGACCTGATCTGAATCTGTAGGACACATGTAAGAGACTAGGCGTGTGTGTGTGTGTGTGTGTGTGTGTGTGTGTGTGTGTGCATGTATGCCTGTGCCTGTAGTAGAGACAGCACAGCTGTGACTTGGTGCTTGCTAGCCTGCCTTTAGCTTCAGTGAGAGACCCTAACTGAATGGAAGAAGACTGTTACAATGCAGCAGGAACAGTGGATAACCTCTTGTGGCCTCCCAAGAAAATGGGCAAAGGCAGGTGTGAGCACAAAGTCATGCATGTGTACTGAAAGACTGTGGGCTTCAAAAATAAGTTAGCCTTATTGTGCCTTACGTGTATGAATGCTTTGCATGCATGTATTCATGTTAGTGCACCACGTGAGTACTTGATGCATTCAGAGGTCAGAGGTCAGATCAGAACCTTTGGAACTAAAGTTGCAGATGGTGGTGAGCTACCGTGTGGATTTTTGGAACTGAAACCAGATCCTCTGCAAAAGTGACAGCACTTTTTATCTCTGAGCCATCTTTCTAAGCCCTGGCACTCAAATGTTTATTTTTTAAATATTTTTATTTAAATTAGAAACTATCTTATTTTACTTATCAATTCCAGTTCCTTCTCCCTCCTATCCTTCCAAGCCCCCCACTAATCCCATCATCCCACTCTCTAGGGAGGGTGGGGCCTTCCATGGGGGATCATCAAAGTCAAAACATCATTTAAGGAAGGGCCTAAGCCCTCGTTCATGTATCTGGGCTGAGAGAGTATCCCTCTATGGGGACTAGGCTCCCAAAGTCCATTCCTGCACTAGGGATACATATTGTTCCACTGCCAGAGGCCCCATCAACTTCCCAGGCCTCCTAACTGTCACCCAAAATCAGGAGGCCTGGTTTCATTCTAATCTGGTTCCCCTGCTGTCATACTGGGGACCATGAGCTCCCACTTGCTCAGGTCAGCTGTTTCTGTGGGTTTCCCCAGGATGGTCTTATCCCCTTTGCTCATCACTCCTCCCTCTCTGAAAATGGATACCAGGAGTTCAGCTCAGGGCTGAGCTGTGGGTATCTGCCTCTGCTTCCATCAGCTATTGGAAGAAGGCTCTAGGATGGCATATAAGGTAGTCATCATTTTCATTATAGGGGAATGGTATTTAAGGTAGGTAGCCCTCTCCACTATTGCTTAGTTGGGGTCATCCATGTGGATCTGCGGACATTTCCCTAGTGTCAGATTTCTCCTTAAACCTATAATGACTCCCTCCATTATGGTATCTC
>NW_024433716.1:0-685 GCF_017639785.1 Mesocricetus auratus | reverse complement strand
CGTGCTTAACTTCTTGAAAACTAACGATACAACACTGTTTTTGAAACTATGTGCTCAACTTCACGAAAACTATCGATACAACACTGTGTGTGAAACTATGTGCTCACCTTCACGAAAACTAACAATACAACACTCTGTGAGAATCTCCGTGCTTAACTTCATGAAAACTAACGATTCAACACTGTGTGTGATACTATGTGCTCAACTTCATGAAAACTAACGATACAACACTGTGCGTGAAACTATGTGCTGAACTTCACGAAACCTAACGATAGTACACTGTGTGGGAATCTCTTTGCTCAACTTCATGAAAACTAACGATACAAAACTGTGTGAGAAACCCCTGCTTAAATTCATGAAAACTAACGATAAAACACTGTGTGTGAAACTATGTGCTTAACTTCATGAAAACTAACGATACAACACTGTGTGTGAAACTATGTGCTCAACTCCACGAAAACTAACGATACAACACTGTGTGTGAAACTATGTGCTCAACTTAATGAAACTAACGTTAGAACACTGTATGCGAATCTCTGTGCATAACTTCATGAAAACTAACGATAAAACACTGTGTGAGAATGTCCCTGCTTAATTTCATGAAAACTAACGATACAACACTGTGTGTGAATCTATATGCTCAACTTCATGAAAACTAACTATACAAAACTGTGTTTGATACTAT
>NW_024433715.1:0-50083 GCF_017639785.1 Mesocricetus auratus | reverse complement strand
CAGTTAAAATTCTTCTAATGAGCTGTGGGTTGGTGCGCCCACTGAGTTTAACCCAGCACTCTGGAGGCAGCGGCAGGTGGATCTCTGTTAGTTCAAAGGCCAGCCTGGTGCTACTAGAGGCCAATTTCCAGGAAAGCCCCAAAACACATACAGGGAAATCCTTTCTCAAAAAACAAACAAAAAAACTTCTAATGATCAAAATATACTGCATGAAAGTACTTTTAAAAAATTTTTAACCTGTTTACTAAGTGAAAGACCTCGGCATCAAAGTGCCGGGGGCTGCTGGGCCGAGACCCTCTGCCCAAGAACCGGGGCCAGACCACTGGCTACAAATGCAAGAGGTGATTTATTGAGTACACAGGCGCCTGCAGATGCTACTGCAACTCTGAAGAAGAGCATACTGGAGCTTGAAGGGAGCACAATATTTATACAGTTTTAATGGTTTTGCATAAGTAACCAGGCATTTCATTGTGCTCATCTTGGGAGCAGGGGTTGTTCCCATGGACTAAGTTTCCTGGTATTACTTTATGAAAGACCCCAGCACACTAAGTGAAAGACCTCGGCATCAAAGTGCCGGGCGCTGAACCGAACCCTCTGCCCAAGAACCGGGGCCAGACCACTGGCTACAAATGCAAGAGGTGATTTATTGAGTACACAGGCGCCTGCAGATGCTACTGCAACTCTGAAGAAGAGCATACTGGGCTTGAAGGGAGCACAATATTTATACAGTTTTAATGGTTGCATAAGTAACAGGCATTTCATTGGCTCATCTTGGGAGCAGGGGTTGTTCCCATGGACTAAGTTTCCTGGTATTACTTTATGAAAGACCCCAGCACACTTCAGCAATTATTATCCAGGTCCCATGGCTACTATGGTGATCATAGACACAACTGGGGGCAGGGGTAGTTGTCAAGGACTAGGTGTCCTAGTATTGCCACATAAAAGACCCAGGGACGCTTCAGGAATTATTATCCGGGTCCCATGACTGCTCTGGTGACCACAGATCCTGTTTGACATCCTGCCAGCTGGGCGAGGCACCCGGTCTGGGTTTTTTCATTAGGCAACGCCCTGGCCTTGTTTTTCTTTTCCTAGGGGGTTCTGGGTAGGGGTCTTTCATAAGTACTTACAAAACCACAACACATTAAACCACAAATTTTATTGAGAAAACAACACTCTTATTATGGTGAGTTTTGATCACTTTAAGTAACTCAGCATCACCAAAACTAGGAATAAAGACAACATGAAACACTTGTGTAAAACAATATGTGATTTGATACTGAACAAATACTAAGCAATCTGAAGCTCTGAGAAAGAATTTATAAACAATCAAGACCTGTGTCAGGGAAACAAGTAGAATAAATAAATGAATAAAATAAATCCAGAGAACTTGTAATGTATTATACTATCTAAAGGAGGAACATGATTAAATAAGACATGAACTCCAAATGTATGCCACCAAACCAGGCAACTATAAAGGCTCTTTCCCCCAATGTTATTTTAATAACTCTGTAATGAAGTTATGATTATTGTGAGCCACTTTCTTAAACTTCTCTGGAAATGTATAGAATACATTTTTAATTAAAACTGAATATTTAAATCTAATTAACTTGCAAGCCAATGATACATATCATTGCCTAAATTCTTGAATAATTCAATTTAAACATGTAACTGGGAAAGGCATCATGAAAACCAAAGAAGAATTCTTCCTGCATCAAAGAGTAACTGTGTTTCTTTTACACAACGAAAAGCTGTGACATGAGCCCAGGATATTGTAGAATCATATATTGCTTCTGTTCAACGACGAGCCAATCTAGAGAGGAAAACAAGTTATTTTTACACTGGTTACATGTTAAAATAATACTTTTAGCCATGCTGGATTAACAAATAATTAAAGCTAATTTCACCTGTTTCTTGTAACCTTTACAAACATGCCTGTTGGAACATTTAAAACTTATATTTGTGGTTCACGTCTTTCAACGGTACAATGCGACTACAAATTTTCATTCCAAGTCACTGACCACGCTTTCCCCTCCCTGAGACATCCCTGACTTCTCAGCTTCTGTGACAGTGCACTACAGTGACTCTACACTCATCCTCAGCTGCCTCCTTGCCTTCCTCCCCCTGGCTCTTTGTGAGTTCCTAAAGCATCCATCCAGTTCGCTATTCCAACATTTGCTTAAATGACCCAGGTTTACACTTCACAACTCTGACCTCAGCCCATCTTCACCCACTGACACTTCAAACCACTTACTAACTTCCTTATTTCTCTCTCATTCTCTAAACTTGAACTCAATCTAACACTGTAGCTGAACCTCTCTCCTGTCCTGCTCACGTTTCTTCTGCACTTCTGATACTTTAGCTCTCATCTCCCCTAATTATGTGAATGTTACCTCAATTCTCCTGTGCACTCCAGCCTCACTTCCAGACGGATGTGCCTGAAATAAACCTCTGTCCATGGCAGTGCCCCATTTGACAGGGAAGAAAAATTAAACACAAAAGGCGCCTAAAAGCATCGGACAGACAGAAGCATCATAACAGTTCTGATGGTGGAACTAGCGCCCTACAACTCTCCCTGGCCATGGAGACACAGAGAAGTTAACCCCCAGTGCCACGCACTTTTTGGACTGGACACTCTGGGAAGCAGATGCAGGGTTTCATCAGTTGCTCAAGCAGACACAGCCTAGGCGCTTCTTCTATCTCCTGTCCCACCCACTCCTGTATGGACGGCCACCACTGATGGCCACCACCTGCTTCAGGCTGCCTGGGAAAGCCAGCAATTCTGGACCTAAGCTCGAAGGGGTTACACTCAGTCTGGCCGTACCAGAAGAACCCCAAGAAATTGGAGGCCTCCCGTTTCCTATGCGTGGTTCCTCTGTCTCTGCCTGGTCGAACCCTGCCCCTCATCCTCGAGGATGCCCGCTGTGAGGCCCACAGACTCGGGCACTGGCCCTAGGCCAGCAGCAGTGCACACTGCTGGTAGGGACACCATCAGCCGCACACATTCCTAGCACGCACCTTCTCTCTCCATGACTGGGCATTCTACTTGCATCCCAGGGTTCTGCCTCAGCTGCCAGTGTTGTTTCCCACCAGAACTCACAGTCCATAGGGCAGGTCATCCCAGGCCCCACCCTAGAGGCCGCATCAGTGTCATAATGTCAGGCCTTTGTGACGTTGGCCACTAGCCAGGGAGAGGACTGAGCACCAGGGATGACACCAATTGGCAAGCTAAGCAATAGTGGAGAGACCACCTCGAATGCCCATTCCTGATAATGAACTCGAATGCCCATTCCTGATAATGAACTTGATGCCTATATCCATCCTGGGGCCTTAATCCAGTGACTGATGGAAGCAGAGGCAAACACACACAGTTAAACACTGAACTGAACCCATGGAACCCAGTGACAGAGAGAAAGGAGCGATGAGCAAATTGGCAAAGAATTGGCTGGCAAAACCAGCAGAGACTACTGATCCGAACAGGGGGGGAGCTCTTGGACCCCAGACCAACAGCTGGGAGACCAGCATATGACTGATCCAGACCCCCCTAAGTGTGAGTGTGAGGAGAGTCAGTGAGGAGGCTTGGGCAACCTATGGGACCCAGGGCAGTGGATCCGTGTTTATCCCTGGCACACAAACGGATGTTGTGTGTCCATAAAACAAAGCAGGATGCCCTCTCATATACTGCACTAATAACACAATTATGTACTGTAACATCACTATAATGAAATATGACATTACAATCATACACTGTATATCAATATGCTGCACTATGGCATCACAATAATACATTGTGAAATCACTAGATAGCACTGTTACATAACAATTTTACATTGTGACATCACAATACTGCACTATGATATCACAATTATACAACATGACATTACTATAGTGCACTATGACATCATGATTATAAAATGTGAGATCACAATTCTGCACTATGAAACACAATTATACACTGAGACATCAAAATACTGCATTATTACATTACAATTACACATTGTGAGATCATTGAACTGCACTATAACATGAAAATTGTACACTATGATATCACTATTCTGCACTATGACATCAAAAGTATACTTTGTGACATCAATATAGTGCATAGTGACATTACAGTTATACACTGTGACATCACTATACTGTACTATGACTTCACAATTATACATTGTGACATCACTATACTGCACTGTGACATCACAACTATACATTGTGACATCAGCATTCTTCCCTATGAAACAAACTTATACACTTTGACATCACTATAGTCCACTATGACATCACAATTATACACCATGACATTAATATAGTGCACTATGACACCACAATTATAAACCGTGACACTGCAATTCTGCACTATGAATTACAATTATACACAGACATATCACTATGCTGCACTATAGCATCACAAGTATGCATTGTGACATAAACATAGTGCACTGTGACATCACAAAGATACACTGTGACATCATTATACTGCTCTATGACACCACAATTATACACCGTGACACCACAATTCTGCATTATGAAACACAGTTATACACTGTGACATCCCTATACTGCACTGTGACATCACAATTATACACTTTGACATCACTATACTGAACTTGTCATCACAATTATACATTGTGACATCACTACATAGCACTATGACATCACAATTAAACACCATGTTATTACTATAGTGCACTATGACATCACAATTATAAACCATGACATCACCATTCTGCACTATGAAACACAATTATAAACTGACACATCACTATACTGCATTATTACATCACAATTACACGTTGTGACATTATTACACTGCACTATGACATCACAATTATACACTGTGATATCACTATGCTGTGCTATGTCATCACAAGTATACTTGTGACAACAATATAGTGCACTGTGATGTCACAGTTATACACTGTGACATCACTGTACTGCACTATGACATCACAATTTTACATTGTGACATCATTATTGCACTGTGACATCACAACTACACACTATAGTGTCCTATGTCATCACAACTATACATTGTGACATCACCATTCTGCCCTATGAAACACACTTATACACTTTGACATCACTATAGACCACTATTACATCACAATTATACATCAAGACTTTACTATAGTGCACTATGACATCACAATTATAGACCGTAACATAAAAATTCTGCACTAAGAATCCCAAGTATAAACTGAGATATCACTATACTGCATTATTACATCACAATTACAAACTGTGACATCACTGTACTGCACTGTGACATCACATATATACACTGTGACATCATTATACTGCACTATGACATCACAATTACACACTGTGACATCACTATACTGCACTATGACATCTCAATTAGACAACGTGATACCAGTAAAGTGCACTATGACATCAAAATCATGCATTGTGACATCATCAATTCTGCCTTATGAAACACACTTATACATTTTGACATCACTATAGTCCAATGTGACATCACATTTATACACTGTGACCACAATATCCTGCACTATGAAACACAAACATACACTGTGACATCACTATAATCCACTTTAATATCACAATTATACACTGTGAAATCACTATACTGCACTATGAACACAAGTATCCACTGTGACATCACTATAGTCCACTGTTACTTCACAATTATACACTGTGACATCACTATACTGCACTACGACATTAAAATTATACACCATGACATTATTATAGTGCACTATACCATCACAATTATACACCGTGACATCACAATTCTGCACTATGAAACACAATTATACACTGTGATATCACTAAAGTGCACTGTGACACCACAGTTATACACTGTGACATCAATACACTGCTCTATGACATCACAATCATACATGGTGACATCACTATACTGCACTATGAAATCACAATTATACATTATAGTGCGTTATGACAGCACATCTATACATTGTGGCATCATTATTCCTTACTATAAAACAAAATTATACACTGGGACATCACTATACTGTATGATCACATCAAATTATACACTCTGACATCACCAGTCTGCACTGTGACATCACAATTATACAATGTGGCATCACTGTACTGCACTGTGACATCACAATTATACTCTGAGACATCACTATACTGCACTAGGTCATCACAATTATCCATTGAGACATCACAGTACGGCATTATTATATTACAATTATAAACTGTGACATCACTATACTGCACTATAGCATCACACGTAAAATCTCTGACATCACTATATTGCACTATGACAGCACAATTATACACCGTGACATAAGTAATGTGCACAATGTCATCAAAATCATGCATTGTGATATCACTAAAGTGCACTATGACATCACATTTATACACTGTGATATCACTAATGTGCACTATGACATCACAATTATACATTGTGACATCATTATATTTCACTGTTACATCACAATTATACACTATAGTGCACAATGACATCACAATTAAACATTGTGACATCTCTATAGAGCACTATGACATCAAAATTATACACTGTGATATTAAAATACTGTACTATGACATCACAATTATATACCGTGACATCAAAATATTACACTATGAAACAAAATTATACACTGAGACATCACTATACTGCACTATGACATTTCAATAATACACTCTGACATCCCTGTACTGCACTATGACACCAAAATTATACACTGTGACATCACTACATTGCAATAAGACATTACTATCATACACTGATATCCATGTGCTGCATTATGACATTACAATAATATATTGTGACATCACTATAGTGCAATGTGATGTCACAGTTATACACATTGACATCACTATACTGCACTATGACATCACAATTATAGACTGTGACATCACTATATTGCACCGTAACATCGAAATTAAACACTATAGTGCACTATGACATCACAAATATACATTGAGGCATCACCATTCTGCCATATGAAACACACTTACCCACTTTGACATCGCTATAGTCCACTGTCACATCACAATTATACACTGTGACATCACTATCCTGCACTCTGAAACACAGATATACATTTTGACATCATTATTGTGCACTGAGACATCACAAATATACACTGTGACATCACTATACTGCACTGTGACATCAAAATTATACACCATGACATTACTATAGTACAATATGACATCACAGTTACACACCGTGACATCCCAATTCTGCACTATGAATCACAAATATACACTGAGACATCAATATACTGCATTATGACATCATTATATTGCAATATGACATCAAAATTATACAATGTGACATCACTATCCTGCACTATGACATCAAAATTACACATTATGAAACACTATACTGCACTTTGACATCACAGTTATACATTATAGTGCACTATGACATCAAAACTATACATTGTGCCATCACTATTCTGCATAATAAAACACAATTATACAGTATGACATTACTATAGTGCACTATGTCATCACAATTTTACACCGTGACATCACAATTTGACACTATTAAACACAATTATGCACAGAGACACTAATGTCCTTCATTATTACATCATATTTACACTTTGTGACATCACTAAACTGAACTATGACATCACAATTATACATTCTGACATCACTTTGCTGCACTGTGACATCACAATTATACACTGTGACATTACTATAGTGCACTATGACATCAAAAATATACATGTGACATCACAATTCTGCAATATGACATCACAATTATACACTGTGGCATCACAATGCTGCACTATGACACCACAATTGTACACTATGACATCATTATTCTGTACTATGACATCACAATTGTACACGTGACATCACAATTCTGCAATATGAAATACAATTATACACTGAGATATCACCATACTTCAATATGACATCACAATTATAGACCATGACATCAGTAAAGTATACTATGACAACCAATTAATGCTTTGTGACATCACTAATGTGCACTATGACATTACAATTATACACTGTGACATCACAATGCTGCACTATAACTTCACAATTGTAAACTGTGACATCTCTATTCTGCACTATGACATCACTAGTATACATTGTGACATCACTATAGAGCACTGTGACATCAAAATTATACACTATGACATCACTATATTGCAATATGACATCACAATTATGCACTGTGATATCACTATGCTTCACTATGACATCACAAGTATACAATAAGACATCAATATAGTGCATTGTGACGTCACAGTTATACACTGTGACATCACTATAGTGCACTATGACATCACACTTATACATTTTGACATCACTATATGAACTGTGACCTCACAATTATACAATATAGTGCACTATGAAATCACAACTACACATTGTGACATCACTATTCTGCCTTATGAAACAAACTTATACAATGTGACATCACTATGGTCCAATGTGACATCACAATTATACACTGTGACTTCACACTCCTGCAGTAGGACATCACAATTATACATGGTGACATCACTTATTGCACTAGGAACACAAAGATAAATCTTGATATCAGTGAACAGCACTATAAAAATTGTAGACTGTGACATCACTATACTGCACTATGACATCACAACTATACATTGTGGCATCACCATTCTCTCCTATGAAACACACTTATACACTTGGACATCACTATAGTCCACTGTGACATCACAATTTTACAATGTGACATCACTATACTGCACTATGTCATCTCAACTATACACTATGACATTACTATACTGCATTATGACATCACAATTATACACCGTGACATCACAATTCTGCAATATGAAACACAATTATAAACTGAGACATCACTATACTGCATTATGACATCACAATTACATACTGTGATATAACTATACCGCACTATGACATCAAAATTATACACCGTAATATCAGTAAAGTACACTATGACATCAAAATCATGCATTGTGACATCACTAAAGTGCGCTATGGCATCACAATTATCCATTGTGTTATCCCTATGCTGCACTATGAAATCACAATTATACAATGTGACATCACGATACTGCACTGTGACATCACAATTATACACTATAGCGTGCACTATGAAATCACAAGTATACATTGTGTCATGACTATTCTGCCCTATGGAACACAATTATACACTGTGACATCACTATAGTCCCCTGTGACACATTGTGAAATCACCATACTGAACTATAACATCACATTTATATATTGTGACATCACTATAGTGCAATGTGACATCACATTTATACATTGTGACATCACTATAGTGCAATGTGACATCACGGTTATACACTGTGACATCACGATACTGCACTGTGACAGCACAGTTATACACTGTGACATCACTATATTGCACTGTGACATCACAATTATACACTGCGATATCACCTTACTGCACTATGAAACAAAATTTTGCACTGAGACATCACTATACTGCATTATTACATCACTAATATACACTGTGACATCTTTATACTGCACTATGACTTCACAATCATACACTGTGGCATTGATCATTATAGTGCATTATGACATCACAATTATACATTGTGACATCAATATAGTGCACTGTGACATCACAATTATACTCTGTATGTCACTATACTGCACTTTGACATCATAATTATACACTGTGACATAACTTAAATATGTTAAATAACAAAACTACATACCGTGACATCACCACAGTGCACTATAACTTCACAATTATACACCTTGACATCACTAGAGTTCACTATGAACACTATTGCACTATGACATCAAATTCATACATTATACTGCACAATGACATCACAATTATACATTGTGACATCACTACACTGCACTGTTTCTTCACAATTTTACATTGTGAAATCATTATAGTGCACTGTAACATCAATATACAGCACTATGATATCACAATTATACAATATAGTACACTGTAACATCACAATTATACATTGTGACAAAAATATAGAGCACTGTGTCATCACAATTATAAACTGTGACATCACAATACTGAACAATGTCATCACAATTATACACTCTGTCATCACTGTACTTCACTGTGACATCACAATTATTCACTGTGACATCAGTATACTGAACTGTGTCATAACAATTTTACACCGTGACATCACTATACTGCACTATGTCATCACAATCATACATAATGACATCACTATAGAGCACTGTGACATCAAAATTATACACTATGACATCACTATATTGCAATATGACATCACAATTATGCACTGTGATATCACTATGCTTCACTATGACATCACAAGTATACAATAAGACATCAATATAGTGCATTGTGACGTCACAGTTATACACTGTGACATCACTATAGTGCACTATGACATCACACTTATACATTTTGACATCACTATATGAACTGTGACCTCACAATTATACAATATAGTGCACTATGAAATCACAACTACACATTGTGACATCACTATTCTGCCTTATGAAACAAACTTATACAATGTGACATCACTATGGTCCAATGTGACATCACAATTATACACTGTGACTTCACACTCCTGCAGTAGGACATCACAATTATACATGGTGACATCACTTATTGCACTAGGAACACAAAGATAAATCTTGATATCAGTGAACAGCACTATAAAATTGTAGACTGTGACATCACTATACTGCACTATGACATCACAACTATACATTGTGGCATCACCATTCTCTCCTATGAAACACACTTATACACTTGGACATCACTATAGTCCACTGTGACATCACAATTTTACAATGTGACATCACTATACTGCACTATGTCATCTCAACTATACACTATGACATTACTATACTGCATTATGACATCACAATTATACACCGTGACATCACAATTCTGCAATATGAAACACAATTATAAACTGAGACATCACTATACTGCATTATGACATCACAATTACATACTGTGATATAACTATACCGCACTATGACATCAAAATTATACACCGTAATATCAGTAAAGTACACTATGACATCAAAATCATGCATTGTGACATCACTAAAGTGCGCTATGGCATCACAATTATCCATTGTGTTATCCCTATGCTGCACTATGAAATCACAATTATACAATGTGACATCACGATACTGCACTGTGACATCACAATTATACACTATAAGCGTGCACTATGAAATCACAAGTATACATTGTGTCATGACTATTCTGCCCTATGGAACACAATTATACACTGTGACATCACTATAGTCCCTGTGACACATTGTGAAATCACCATACTGAACTATAACATCACATTTATATATTGTGACATCACTATAGTGCAATGTGACATCACATTTATACATTGTGACATCACTATAGTGCAATGTGACATCACGGTTATACACTGTGACATCACGATACTGCACTGTGACAGCACAGTTATACACTGTGACATCACTATATTGCACTGTGACATCACAATTATACACTGTGATATCACCTTACTGCACTATGAAACAAAATTTTGCACTGAGACATCACTATACTGCATTATTACATCACTAATATACACTGTGACATCTTTATACTGCACTATGACTTCACAATCATACACTGTGGCATTGATCATTATAGTGCATTATGACATCACAATTATACATTGTGACATCAATATAGTGCACTGTGACATCACAATTATACTCTGTATGTCACTATACTGCACTTTGACATCATAATTATACACTGTGACATAACTTAAATATGTTAAATAACAAAACTACATACCGTGACATCACCACAGTGCACTATAACTTCACAATTATACACCTTGACATCACTAGAGTTCACTATGAACACTATTGCACTATGACATCAAATTCATACATTATACTGCACAATGACATCACAATTATACATTGTGACATCACTACACTGCACTGTTTCTTCACAATTTTACATTGTGAAATCATTATAGTGCACTGTAACATCAATATACAGCACTATGATATCACAATTATACAATATAGTACACTGTAACATCACAATTATACATTGTGACAAAAATATAGAGCACTGTGTCATCACAATTATAAACTGTGACATCACAATACTGAACAATGTCATCACAATTATACACTCTGTCATCACTGTACTTCACTGTGACATCACAATTATTCACTGTGACATCAGTATACTGAACTGTGTCATAACAATTTTACACCGTGACATCACTATACTGCACTATGTCATCACAATCATACATAATGACATCACTATAGAGCACTGTGACATCATAATTATACACTGTGACATCACATTTCTGCACTATGAAACACGATTATACACTGAGACATCACTGTACTGCACTATGACATCACAATTACACACTGTGACATCACTATACTGCACTGTGTCATCACAATTATACACCATGACATTACTATATTGCACATTCTCATTACAATTTTACACTGTGACATCACAATTCTGCACTATGACATCACAATTACACACTGTGACATCAGTAGACTGCACGGTGACATCAAAATTGTACACTGTGACATCACTATACTGCATTACTACATCACAATTACACACTGTGACATCACTATCTTGCACTATGTTATCACAATTACACACTGTGACATCAATAGACTGCACTGTGACATCAAAATTGTACACTGTAACATCACTATACTGCACAATGTCATCACAACTATACATTGTGACATCACAATTATACACTGTGACATCACTATACTGAACTATGACATCACAATTATATACAATGACATTACAATAGTGCACAATGACATCAAAATTATACCCTTTGACATCACAGTTCTGCATTATGACATCAAAATTATACACTGTGGCATCACTTTAGTGGTCTATGAACAAAAGTATAAATCGTGACATCAGTATACAGCACTATAACAATTATACACGTTGACATCACTATACCACACTATGACATCACAATTATACACTGTGATATCACTATGCTGCACTGTGATATCACAAGTATACATTGTGACATCACTGTAGTGCACTGTGACATCAAAGTTATACTCTGTGACATCACAACCCTGCACTATGATATCACATTTATACACTGTGACATCACTTTAGTGCACTATGAACACAAATATAAATCGATACATCAGTATACAACACTATAAGATTTACACACTGTGCCATCCCTTTACTGCACTATGACATCAAAATTATATACTGTGACATCACTATAGTGCACTATGTCATCACAATTGTACACTGTGACATCACTATTCTGCACTATAACATCACTATTATACATTATGTCATCACTATATTGCAATATGACATCACAATTATACACTGTGATATCACCATACTGCACTATGAAACATAATTTTACACTGTGAAATCAATATACTACACTAGGTCATCACAATTATACACCGTGACATCAGTAAAGTGTACTATGACATCAAAATAATGCATTGTGACATCACTAATAGTCCCCTGTGACATCACAATTATACACTGACACCACTATAGTCCTCTGTGACATCACAATTATATACTGTGACATCACTATCATGCACTATGACATAACAGTTATACACTGTGACATCACTTTAGTGCACTATGAACACAAATATAAATTGTGACATTCATTATCCAGCTCTATAACAATTATACACTGTCACATCACTATAATCACTATACTGCACTATGGCATCACAATTATACATTGTGACATCCATATAGTGCACTGTGACATCACAATTATACACTGTGATATCACCATAATGCACTATGAAAAACAATTTTACACTGTGAAATTAATATACTGCACTGTCATCACAATTATACACTGTAACATCACTATACTGCACTGTGACATCCCAATTCTACACTGTAACATCTCTATATTGCACTATAACATCGCAATCATACACTGTAATGGACTATGACACAACAATTATACATTGTGACATCACTATACTGCACTGTGCCATCACCATTCTACATTGTCACATCTCTATAATGCACTGTGACCTCCTGTGACTAACTGTAACATCACTATATTGTGACTAAATCCTCTATAATGCACTGTGACCACTGTGACTAACTGTAACATCACTATATTGCACTTTAACATCACAATCATACAATACAATGGACTGTGACATCACAACTGTTCATTGTGACATCACTATAATGAACTGTGTAATCACCATTTTACATTGTGACATCACTATAGTGCACTGTGACATCACAATTATACATTGTGACATCACTATAGTGCATTATGACATCACAATTATACATTGTGTTATCACTATACTACACTATGACATCACAATTACACACTGTGGCATCACTATAGTGCACTATGACATCTCAATTATACACTATGACATTACTATACTGCATTATTACATCACAATTATATACAGTGACATCACTATATTGCAATATGACATCACAATTATACATTATGATATCACTATACTGCACTGTGACATCAAAATCATACACTATAGTGCACTATGACATCACAGCTATACATTGTGACATCGCAATTCTGCATTATAAAACACAATTATACACCATGACATTACTATAGTTCACTATGTCATCATAATTATACACCATGACATCACAATTCTGCACTATGAAACACAATTATACACTGAGACATCAATATACTGCATTATTACATAACAATTACACACTGTGACATCACTATACTACTCTATGACATCAAAATTATACACCATGACATTACTATAGTGCAGTATGTCATCACAATTATACACCGTGACATCAGTGATGTGCACCATGACATCAAAATCATGCATTGTGACATCACTAAAGTGCACTATGATATCACAATTATACACTGTGACATCACTATACTGCACTGTGACATCACAATTATAAACTATAGTGCACCATGACATCACAACTATACATTGTGACATCACCATTCTGCCCCATGCAAAACACTTATACACTTTGACATCACTATAGTCCACTGTGACATCACATTTACACACTGTGACAGAACTAAGTTTGAATGTAAAACAGAATAAAAATAGAGAAAATGGAAAATTACAGTTCACAAAAACTATTACGGGTAACAAAAACTTTCACACTACAACAATCTACACCTTGTCCCTAACAACCTTTCACCAATACACTAAGCCTAACTTTAAAAGTCCCCATATAATTTCACACCCTAAATCATGTTTAAAAATCCAAAATACTAATCTCTTCTTCGTTTCATACAATCGAAATTCTTAATCACCAGTAATAATTAAAAAAGCAGAACACATGCTATCAACAAATAAGGATACAGAATATACGGTGCCATTTCAGAACAGAGGGAGAAGGGCTTAGTGAGGTAATACTGGAACAAAGCAAAACTTAAAAAGAACTGGATAAAATAAAAAATCTACATCTTCATGTCACATGTGAAACACTCTTGAGATGTCTAATTATGTTCAGATTTGTTGACTGTACCATATTCTTTCCCCTTGTGCTTGTTCCACTAACTGTTATCAGTTCTCTTTGACAGGCCACTCAAGACTCCTTCTTCTCTAACATCTTTCGTTCAGTATAGCAGTGAACATCTCAATTTCATATTTTTCATACAATGGCCTTTTCCCAGGCTTCCATTCATGGAAACATATGACAAATGGCTGGTACCAGTGACTATCATTTGACCGAGTCATATTCTATAACCATTGTCTCCCAACTCTAAGTAAAAAGCCAGAACCTCATAGCTGAAGCTGGTAAATTCTGCTGCTTAATTTTGTAGGAAGTTGTCTCTATCTCTTAATTATATCTTCACTGGCTTCGTGTCCTTCACTTCATAAGCTTGCCTGTCCTAAAAATGGATACCTAGGACAAGACACTCAGAAATTTTAGATCTTCTTCTGGCCAGTGATTAGATAAGTGTGACCACACTGTAATTTACTGTGTGAGCACTTTGTCATTATGTATGATGAGGCAGAATTTGGAGGTCCTCTGGTTTCTCTTGAGTCTTGTATTGTTCCAGTGTACAGTAGGCTCATTATTCTCCCTTGTCACCTGCAATGTACATTCTGTTCCATTTCATGTTGGAATAATGTAATCTATGTTTTTTATTTAGATTTTTAGTTGGTTACAGTTAAGGGATTGTCATCAGTCTGAGAAGGGTTTTTGAGGTTTGAGCTTTGACAATGTTGACAGTATTATAAAATATGAATACTTCTGGAGGAAGACTAACTGACATACTTCCTGCCACGGGACATAGTTGGTGACAAGTCTAAAACTGAAAATTGTAAGCCAGCACTATAGCACCAATTGAATGTTTTCCTTTTTAAGAATTGCCATAGTCATGATGATGGTTCACAAAGTATAAATGTGAATGAAGACATTCTTATCTAGTCTGTCAAAATTATAGACCACTATATTATGAGAAGAAACATAATGTCTGTGATCTCTAAATTTTGTCCTGTGGTAAACTGTATTCTAGTTGGTAGCTGTATCTGTGTGGGATATACACCATAGATTAATATATTACCCTTGTTTAAACCTGGAGGAGACAATTAGTATACTTGCTGTACCACATCTACTACATACATGCAATACTGTGCCATGTCTTATCAATATTTTTAGGCTTGTCTTGCTTCGTAGATGATAAATACAGATTTCATTTCCCCTCACTGTGTTTTGGATTCTCTAAATGCAAACCCTTATCATGGATTAAAATATGCCCTATGTTACACATTCTTCAACTATTGACCAAAGAACACTTTACCAAGGACAGATAACTTGTCTTAAAATGGATGTCCATAAGGCTTTTTCAAAGTTAATCTTGCCTATTCTCCTCTGCACAATGACCAAGTTTGAGAAAAGTACCACAAGTTTAACAGTCAGCTATAGGTGAATGGGTATTTTCTAGGTAAGTCACAAATGGTACATGGACACAAGAAGCTTTTCCTATTTCATTGGTTTGAAGTAGGATCCAGTCCATGCGTGGACATCTGCTCATCTACTATAAAAGCAATATGTCTCACTGTATACTAACATGCAGTGCCCCCAACTCCTTGCATTATTAATAGGTATCTGATTACTTTACACAAATATTATCTGAGTTCTTTTTGGTCCTTGACTTTAATCTGTAGCTCCAATAAATGACATAATTGAAAAATGGAAAATAAATTTGAAAGAAAGAACATTTGAATTGGAAAAATGAAATCAGCACAAAGGAATAAAATGACAATAAGGCCAAAAATGGTAGGAAAGAAGAGTATTAAAATGGATTAATGAAAATGTAAATGATCAGAAGTAGGTAGGAAGGCATGGAGAAAATAATGAAAAAGGGAAATAAAGAAGACTTGAAAAAGTCTTAATTACATATCAGAATAAAGTCCATGAATGTGCAACGAATGGTAATCAAATTGTTCTGTAGTGAAAAAGGAGGGATATTTTCTTAACAAATAAAAATTTTGTATAGCCAAATATTTCTTCACAGAAGAAGACCATTTCTCCAACTCAAAATATTCCTGGATCTCCTTTAGCTCTTAGTGTGTGGTTAGGTCTGCTGTGGTTTCACCATTCATCTTTTGCATGACTATTATTATCTTCTCTATTGACGATTTAGGTCATCACAGTAGAAAAACTTTAACAGTATGAACAGAACTAGCCGAGTGATTTAGGATGTTGTGACATAAACAAAATGAGAAAACAAACAAGCTTAATAAAAGAAAAAAGAATGTATTTAAAGAAGGACTGAATGCTGTGAACTACACAGGATATACTAGACAAACTAGCAGTTTTCATATGTTCAGGGAATGTGACATGAGGGGTTTTAAAGAACAGTAATATCAGCTATAAATGATAAATGTGACTTGTGAAATTGGGTTCTCTGATTTCTGCTAACAACACAGGAATTGAGCTCAAGCAAATTTGAAGTTGATCAAGACTAATGTAGACTACTGAGCTACTACTGTTTTACATTGCGACAAATGAAACATGAGTGTGTGTTTTCTTCCCTTCTTGTTCTATAATTCTAGAACACTTCATATTTCAGTAAACAACCCTCTCAATACTAGACAGAGAATCCAATCAGACTTCAACATTAATGGGAACTCAACTCTGTACTGGAAGAAGCAGATGTCCTTCATTACAAGTCATGACAAGAAAGCCAATTAAGCATCAAGACAATTATTTTTCAAGAGAGTATTTCTTCTTTTCCTTTTTAAAATTTAAATTAGAAACAAGCTTGTTTTACATGTTCATACCAATTCCCTCTCTCTCCCCTCCTGCCCTGTCCCCCACCCCCTATAGTATCCCCTTTCAGCTCCCCAGGGAGGGTGAGGCTTTCTATAGAGGAATCTTCAAAGTTTGTCATATCATTTGGAGGGCCCTAGGCCCTCCCCATGTTGCTAGGCAGAGGGGATATCCTTTTTTGTGAAGGGGGCTCCCAAATTCCCTTTGTCTACTAAAGATAAATACTGATTTATTACCAGAGTTCCCATAGATTAACCTGACATCCATATTCAGGAGAGTCTTGAACAGTTCAGGGTAGTATTTCAACTAGAATAGAATGTCAAGTTACTTTTAATCTATTTCTAATCAGTGTGAACTCTGCTGAGCAAAGTACTCCCAGCATGGCCTACCACAATAACCCCAGGGGTTCACATGCCATCTTAGGAAATTCTTACCAAATATATGTTCTCCAGCTTCAAACACTGCATTGGTATTAGTTTTTGCATGTTGTATAGGATATTCATTTCCAAAACACTTAGACATTTCCCAGTAGGAAGTAGCAAAGCCCCAACTTACAGATACCATACCCAATATTGTAATAATGAAATAGAATCTGAGTCTTAGCTCACGAGTTTCCAGAAGTCTCAGAAACAAAGCCACTATCAATAAACAAGAAGTCTCTCTATGAAACATTATGACTCAGGCATTGGTACAGAAAGATCATGTGTCATCTTGACCCAAGGTTCAAAGGTGACACACAGTGCAACCAATCTTACAGAGACTATAAGAAAGAAACTGCGGGGCATCTGTCACAGTGGAATTACCTTACAGAATAGGGTATTAAACAACAAAACCCATTGGTATAGTTGTCTACAGACTGACACCTGTGACATCAGGAGAATTTTTTCTGGATTTTAGTGTAAGCAGCAGGCTACCACTCAAGGCTTTAACAAGGATTCATTGGAAGTACGCTTACCTACATAGGATAAAATTATATTTTGTATCAGGGCCCTAATTAGAGATAGAAACATGGCTAAAGATTACATGACCCATGCATGTGTGTTTAATTATATGGAACCCAAACAATCTCATTTTACTTTTTAAGAAACAAGAATCTACTACATGTCACTACCTCCAACAAAATATCATACAATATATACATATTTGCTATCCCCAAATGACTTAAGATTGACTGTGAGATGTTAACATATTTTTACTTCTAACCATGGAAGAAATCTATGTCTAAAGTACTGTACACATGCAACAAGAGGAATTATGATCCAATTTGAAAAGAATATTAGAACATAGGTATTCAATGTACCAATAATCGTATGTGCATAATTTAGACCTGAGCCAGTCTATGGCCTCTTTCATACTCACCACCTTCGCACACAAATTGAACTTATTATTTTTATATTGTATCATTTGTGGAACTGGAACACACACACACACAGTGAGAGAGAGAGACTCAATATTTAAATAAAATACACAGAAAGGAAAACCACCGGCTCACATACATTTACTTTCACAGATAATTCATGAAGATAGTTATATCGGGATCGCTGAAAAATTTCCTTGTGCATTTGGAAAATGATTTATATAGCAACATTAAACCAGATATTCTGGAAGCACTGACCATGAAGAGGAGTATGACACCTTGTTGGTATCTTTGGTGTTTTCCACATAAAAAGTTCACACTCTCTGTGCCATTGAAACATATTTATACCAACCAGAATCAAGGAGATACCATTGTTGATGGCAAAACACTCCCTAAATGTCAACCCAATCTGAATTCTTACTAGATGCAGGGTCTGGACATGATATGTAATTCAAATGAGTGATCAATTGCTGTCTACTTAGTTATGAATAAACTGTTACACACTAAGATAGAAGACTATTCAACTACCCTGAAATGAGGAATTACACTTCTCTGTGATCTAAACACTATAAATATGTCAACAATTGCTCTTCTTGTGGGTTGTATTTGGAAGAGGCTTCCTAAATCAATTCTTATTCCAAAATTAAATATGTATGGAGAATAAGTATATCTGCTTTAATATACCCACTACATACCTGATACAGTCTGACATAACTTTTGGGAGGAAACATAATTATCTGAAACCCCAAGAACAAAACAAGACAAAATGTACTATGTACATTAGTAAGAAAATTCTGCATCTGGATATTTCAAACAGATTATCATGCTGCTTTTAACATAGTTTCAGTCAATAGATTATTAACTGAGCAACATCCACCAACTGGCAGTGTACCACAAGATTCCTCGGTACTATCTAAGAATGTTCATCAATTCTGACAAGGGATGTGTCTTACATATCGCGTCAGTGAGGTGGTGTGTGATTTCAACATTTTTTGTATTATCATTTCAAGAAACTGAGGCTTTCCTCTGAAGGAAGTGTCACCACACTATTGTTCTGAGATCATACATACAGAAAAATTAATGAAACCCTATTACTTGCTGAAAATTTATCTATAATCACAAGAAACAAAACTACTGACATGGAATCCAGAGTCAGATCCAAAGTCTCCTCAGTATGAAACATCAACATCTTGACATGAACAATAGTAGTACAGAACATTCAACAGTCTCCTTACACCATGGCTTAAGCAAAAAAAACAGGTATAAATATATAATCATAATTTAATATCTAAAATAAAGGAAAGAAAGCCTTAAAGTGGAATCAGTGTTTTCTCTCCTATAAGGAAAGGGGAAAGAAAAACCAATACATTTGTGTCCTTAGAAAATGTGGAATGAGTGGATATGGAAAAGAAAGTTTAAAATGCATAAGGGGACATGGAATGTGTGGTACATTCCTCTTAGGCTATGAGTTCCTTACTCCAGAGAGTAAATTCTTAAAGAAAAAAACAACCACCTAAAGGTTTTAGCCTTCGCAGTCAAGTACCTTGTCTTGGTTTATAGTTTCTGATTAATGTCACTTTCCAATACTTGTTCAAAGACTTGATTGGGATTGCCACAACAAAGTTTGTAAAGAATACTTTTGTTGTTTTAGTTATACATGCAAACCCATCACTGATTTTCAGCTGAACCCTATACATTGAGCACATGATATGGCCCATAAAGAAGATTGATTGTGTTGTCAGGCAACATTTATTATTTCACAATATGTTCCTATATGACACAACTTTTATACTTCATACAATCCACCCACTGATGACCCATCTCTATAGACTTATTTTCTCCAAATGAAACACAATATTTAATTATCACTCTTTTATTTCTCTCCCCACATTGCAGACATGTATGGATGCAACAAAGCAAATGTTCAAGGGAAGCGAATAAAATGTCACTTATGGAGATTAATGGGTCCTTTGAATTATTCCAGATACTTCATTTAACATATCTCCAGACTGGATACAAACACCACTCTTATGTCTCTGCCTTCTTCAGGCCTTCCTATTCACATGAACTCAATATAACTTCGTCCTGTTGTGTCCTTCATGAAGTATGTGGAGTCAAATATGAAGTATGTGGAGGTATAAATTTTTCATCAAAGAAACAAACATTTTCACACAAACACAAAATTTAAAACAGCAATTATGCTAACAACAATCATGCTCCCAAAGTTTCCTTACCACCATTTACCAGGAAAGATAGTTATCTCTGATTTCTGAGGAAATTTCCTTTTATACTTTAGAAGTTCTTTTAATAACCCCAAAGGAATTCTCCTCCTTCTAACTGTCTAGTGCTTCAGAAGATACCTCCTTACTCTTGAGAACCTTGGTGGTTTAACTTTTAAAAGGACCACTCCTTCTGTGTCTTGGAGATGTCTTTTTCTCCATTGGTACCAACTAGTATCAAAAGTGGCTATTTGATGAGAACACACGAGTTCCATAATGTGAATCTACTTTGACTTCTCCCCAGAAGCAGGATATGAAATTCAATGAGTGATCTCATTTTGTGTCTATTGTTTCAAATATCATGGCTTCTAATGAACAAGAACAGATCATCAAACATGAAAAATGTCGGTACATCTCCTGTGTGATCCTTGCACTATATGTTATGTCAGTCAGGTCTCATGTTGAGGTTTTTTTTCTATAGACACTGTAAATCCTTGTACCATAAAAGACTCTTTCTTCTACATCTAACATTATAGGGGGTATTTTGTGATGTGGGCTCCCATGCCAATTTCACTTGGCATGTGAACTGATGGTGTATTCTTTTCTTCCTCTCTACCAGGCAGTGAGAGTATACTCACTAAGAATTTCATGGAATTTGAGAATCTTTGTCTGTAATAGGTTTTTCTGTAAGACTGCATGCTACAAATACTTACTCCTAGGTTTAAGGAGTAACTTTTCAAGACAGGATGCCTTGATTGGAAAGGATGTCTGGTTGTATTTCTCAAACTTGACAAAGGAGAATCTCCTGGGAATATTGACTACGGTATTGTGAATTTTTAGGAAAGTAATAATTAAATGTTTTTACTGTATGTATGTTTACTAGGCATGCCAGCCCCAAAGATTATCACAGGAACAACAAAAGAATAATGTTTCACTTAAGTTAAGTGTCATCCTATAATGACAGGGAGATCTTTGATTCTGCCCATTTTACTCCAAAGGAAACACATCCCTCTTAACCATATCCACCCGCTAAAGCAAATGTATAATCTTCATACAATGCCCAAGTTCTCCAAAGAATTCTTGCTCATAAAAAGAATTTTTGGCACAGAATCATTATCTCATTATACTTGGTCCTTGAATTTCTACTTTATCTCTCCATAAGGAGGACATTTGAAAAACACAAAAGAAGGAAAACAGAATTAATGTTGATGGAGAAACCAAAACAAAATATCTACTGTGCTCATTTAAATTCATTGCCAAATGTATGCAGGACAGATAGTTATCCCTGGTTAACCGGGAAATTGCCCCTTTATTTCTTGGAATGCTTTTGTTGCTCAACAGATTGCTACTCCACAAGCAACTCAGAAGACTTTGCCTACAATAACTACCTATTCTCTCTTGAGATTTTGCTGGTGTATAAAATTTTGATCTGTGACATGAACACATCCTATTTCCTCACTTTACCAACATAATGCAGGTTAACTTGTATCTGGTTTCTTAGTTTCCTGCATATCCAGACAGAAATATAATGAATATTAGAGAATAATGAGTGCAAATGGATGATAAGTGGGTAGGTTAGCAAAGGGAAAGAATAAAAGTATCTAGGAAGAAAGTCCAAAAAGAAGGTCTCTATGCCTGGGAAGAATTTATTTTTACATTTTCTGACATGAATTTGTGAATACATATTTGTGCAAGGAATTGCAGGTTTAAAACTATGTGTGTGTGTGTGTGTGTGTTTTAGTGTGTGTGTAGTTAGGGACAGAGAGAGTGAGTGGTAAAGTCACACTTAATTCAATAGAAAATAGAAAGCAAATCACAAAGGAGTATTCTGGGATGCAAATGTGATAAAAATTCACACAACAAAAACTAGTATTAAAACACAAATTAAGGCCGGGCGGTGGTGGCGCACGCCTTTAATCCCAGCACTCAGGAGGCAAAGGCAGGTGGATCTCTATAAGTTCGAGGCTGGGCTGGACAGATAGCCTCCAAAACAATACAGAGAAACCCTGTCTGGTAAAAACAAACAAACAAACAAAAAACACAAATCAAGACGCAAATTTACCTTTGGCTAACAAATTTTGAGAAAGACAAACTTTAGAGATTGGCAGGATTATAAGTACCATCTATATTTCCTTCTGACACATAGTTTAGTGACAGAAAATGTTTCTGTAACAAATTACAGACATATGTCAGATTGAACATGATGTGAAATTTAAAGAAAATATACAACATAACCACAAACATTGAAAATCTGTTAATGTTTTAATGAGTAACATTTCTTATGACTTAAAAAACATTATGAAATATTTTTATTTCCATGCTGTTCATAAAAACTGAAACAGAAAATATCACATACATAAATTAATATTTTATTTGTTTATCCAAAATTTAACTGACAATCGGACTTATTGAATATTATTTGAACATAAAGTTAATAAAATTCTTTGGTAATTGAAATTCAAGATCCTATTTTATATGATTAAAATAGTCATCAAAGCTATTCAATTGGAAGAAATATGTTCAAAATACTTTATAAAGTGAAAATAGTAGCTCTTACAAATTTTCAAATATTTATAATACTCATCCAGACTTAATTTTTAAGGATTGAGTGGGAGTTTGTGGGGTGTTGGTAGGTGGTGGAGGCAGAGGGAAGGGAGGGAGCAGTATCTGGAATTTACATGTGAAGGAAGCTTGCTAATAATTTATATTAAAAATTAAAAAATCATTTATATTTTAATAGTTAGAAATTTTCTTAAAATTTTATATATATGGGAGGGTATAAGATTTATTCAAACATCAGTAGTCCTAATATATATATAAATAATAAACTGACTTATAAAGAAATCAGAGAAAATTCTCGTTTTCCAATAACTACAAGCAATATAAAATATCTTGGTCTAACTCTATCCACACAATTGAAAGACCTGCATAACAAGAACTTTATTCTTTAAAGGAGTATAAAGACGATACAACAAAATGAAAGATGTCCCATGCTCTTGGATAGATAGGGTCAGCATAACAAAAATGGCAATCTTACCAAAAGCAATCAATAGTTTCAGTGAAATCTCCATCAAAAGATTAGCACTATTCTTCACAGACCTAGAAAGAACAATAATAATTTTTATGTGAAAAAAACCCCACAGGATAGGAACAGCAATATTATACAATAAATGAAATTATATAGGCATTCCTATCCCTGACTTCAAGCTCTACAATAGAACATTACTAATGAAAATAGCTTGGAATTGCCACAAAAACTGGCAAGTAGACCAAAGTAATTTAGTTGAAGGCCCTGTTATCAACACAAACACCTATGAAAACCTGATTTTTTGAAAAAGAAGAAAAAATATACAATGAAATGGAAAACACCTTCAAGAAACATTGCTAGATACTGACACGTGTGCGACTGCAGATAGATCCAAATCCATTGCCATGCACATAACATAAATCCAAATGGATCAAGATCTCAAAAAAAAACTAGTCACATTGAAGCACTTAGAAGAGAAAGTTGGAAGTATAATTGAATGCATTGGCTCACGAGACTCCTTGCAGAAAATAACACCAGTAGCACAGACATTGAGATGGATAATTAATAAAAGGTATATCCTGAAAATGAGAATTTTCTGTAAGGCAAACAACATAGTCAATAATACAAAATGGTAGCCAAAGAAATGGAAAAGACCTTCAAAACCCCACTTCACATAGAGGCGTGATATCAAATATCATACAAAGAGCTAAAGAGGATAGTCACAAAACACCAAATAATCCAATTAAAAATGGCATGCAGATAAAAGTAGACAATTGTGAACAGAGAAATGGCTAATGGTCAAAAGCTCTTAAATATTGCTCAACATCCTTAGGCACCAAGGCATTGCTGATCAATATATCTCTGCGTTATCATCATTGCCTGTCATCATGGGAAATAAAAATCACCAGTGACTGCATGTACTGGAGAGGATGTTGAGAAAGTGAAACACCACATCATTACTGGTAGGAATGGAAACTTGTACTGTCACTTAGACATTAGTTTGGAATTTTCACACAAAAGAAATGTGAATAAGTCTACCTCAAGATCCAGCAATTCAATAATTAGGCATATATGCAAATGCTGTATATTCATACCACAAGGAAATGTGTTCAAATTTGTTAATAGCACAACAATGTGTAATAGCAAGAATATTTAGGCAAACTAGATGCCCATCAGTTGAAGAATGGAAGAAGAAAATGCAGTCATACAAACATTGGAGGACTTCTCTGCAGTAAAAACCATAACAAGTTGAAAAATGGAGGCTAAGGATTAAACAAGAAGAACAGATGCTGAGTGAGGTATCCCAGACACATAAACATAGATATGGTATATTCTCAGTCATATGTGGCTATTAGACATAGAAAAAAGGCTAACTAGCCTACAGTAGATGAACTCAGTGAAGTTAGAAATCAAGACACATACATGAATTTCTTGAGAAAAGGATAGGGAGAAGATCTCTTGTGTAAATTGGGAGCAGGTTAGGAGGGAAGAGGGAGGTTGGAGAAAAAGGAGCCTAGCAGGGAAAGTGGTAAGAGAACCTGAGGGATCAGTAAGAAAAAGTTGGGGGAGGACACAGAAGGAGAACAAAGAAAGTGTTACCTTTATTGAGAAAGTCATTATGGAATTAAAAAGAATGTAGGCACTATGGAAATTCCCTGGAATTTACAAGGATGACTCCAACGAAAATCTAAGAAATAGTTTAGAGGTTAACTAAAATACACTTTCCCTATAATAAGATTGATGGTTACCTTTAAGGCCAGCATTGGATTCATCCATTAGCTGATGGAAAGAGAAGAATTCAAGAAATAAACAAATCTCTCAAAGAATCTGAAGAGCACCAAGAACGAAAAACCAAAAAAATGAAGGAAACAACTCAAGCAGTTGAAGGATTGAAAGCTGAAATAGAAACGATAAAGAAAACACAGAATGAAGGGATGCTGGAAATAGAAAAGGTGGGTAAACGATCAGGAACTACAGATGCAAGTATCACCAACAGAATACAAGAGATAGAAGAGAGAATCTCAGGTGTTGAAGACTCATTAGAGGATATAGATTTGTCAACCAAAGAAAATCTCAAAACCAACAAATCCTTAACACAAAATATCCAGGAAATATGGGACACCGTGAAGAAGCTAAACCTGAGAATAATAGGTATAGAAGAAGGTGAAGAAATTCAACTTAAAGGTACAGAAAACATATTCAACAAAATCATAGAAGAAAACTTCCCTAACCTAAAGAAAGATATGCCTATGAAAGTACAAGAATCTTACAGAACACCAAATAGGCTCAACCAGAAAAAGAAGTCACCTCGCCATATAATAATCAAAACATCAAACCTACAGAGTAAAGAGAAAATATTAAGAGCAGCTAAAGAAAAAGGCCAAGTAACATACAAAGGTAGACCTATCCGAATTACACCTGACTTCTCAATGGAAACGATGAAAGCCAGAAGATCCTGGACACATGTCCTACAAATGCTAAGGGAACAAGGATGCCAGCCCAGACTACTATATCCAGCAAAGCTCTCAATTACCATAGATGGAGAAAACAAAATATTCCATGACAAAGCCAGATTTAAACAATACGTATCCATGAATCCAGCTCTACAGACAATGCTAGAAGGAAAACCTAGATCCAAGGAAGATAACTACATTCACAAAGACACAGGCAATATATAATGACACTTTACAAAACACCAAAAGAAAAAGGGAGGAGAAACTACACAAAATAACTTCACTAACAATAAATCAAGCACAAGCAAGGATCACCAATCAACGGTCATTAATATCCCTCAATGTCAACGGCCTTAACTTGCCTATAAAAAGACACAGACTAGCAGAATGGATACGAAGACAGAACCCTTCCTTCTGCTGCATACAAGAAACACATCTCAACATCAAAGACAGACGTTATCTCAGAGTAAAGGGTTGGGAAAAGATCTTCCAATCAAACGGTCCCAAGAAACAAGCGGGTGTAGCAATCCTAATATCTAACAAATTAGACTTCAAATTAAAATCAATCAAAAGAGATGAAGAAGGACACTTCATATTCATCAAAGGAAAAATACATCAAGACGAAGTCTCAATTTTAAATATCTATGCCCCAAATACAAAGGCACCTACACTCGTGAAAGAAACATTACTAAAGCTCAAAATGCACATAAAATCTCACACACTAATAGTAGGAGATTTCAACACTCCGCTCTCACCGATAGACAGGACCTCCAGACAGAAACTTAACAAAGAAACAAAAGAACTAATAGAAGTTATGACCCAACTGGGTTTAACAGACATCTATAGAACATTCCACCCAAATACAAAGGGATATACCTTCTTCTCAGCCACATGGAACCTTCTCTATAATTGACCACATTATAGGAAACATAGCAAATCTCCACAGATACAAAAAAATTGGAATAACCCCCTGCATCTTATCAGACCACCATGCATTAACATTAGAATTCAACAATAACACAAATCGCAGAAAACCTACAAACTCATGGAGATTGAACAATGCACAATTGCACCATCCCTGGGTAAAGGAACAAATAAAAAAAAGAAATTAAAGACTTCCTCGATTTCAATGAGAATGAAGACACAACATACACAAACTTATGGGACACTTTGAAAGCAGTGCTGAGAGGAAAGTTTATAGCACTAAGTGCCCACATGAAAAAACTGGAGAACAGTCATACTAGAGAAATAATAGCGCAGCTGAATATTCTAGAACAAAAAGAAGCAAACTCCCCCAAGGGGAGCAGACGCCAGGAAATAATCAAATTGAGGGCTGAAATCAATCAAGTAGAAACCAGAAAAACACTGAGAAGAATCATTGAAACAAAGAGTTGGTTCTTTGAGAAAGTCAACAAAATAGATAAACCTCTGTCCAAACTAACCAAAAGACAGAGGGAGAACATGCTAATTAACAAAATCAGGGATGAAAAAGGGGACATAACAAGAGACTCTGAGGAAATCCAGAGAATCATCAGGGCATACTTTGAAAATCTGTACTCCACAAAATTTGAAAATTAAAAGGAAATGGACAATTTCCTGGATAGTTATCACTTGCCAAAACTAAATCAAGAACAGATACACAATCTAAACCGACCTATAACCCCTAATGAAATAGAAGCAGTCATCAAAAGTCTCCCAAACAAAAAAAGCCCAGGCCCATATGGCTTCAGTGCAGAATTCTACCAGAAATTCAAAGAAGAGCCAATTCCAATACTCCTCAAAGTATTCCACACAATAGAAGCAGGAGGCTCACTGCCAAACTCTTTCTACGAGGCTACAATTACCTTGATACCCAAGCCACACAAAGATACAACTAAGAAAGAGAACTATAGACCAATTTCCATCATGAACATTGATGCAAAAATACTAAATAAAATACTCACAAACTGGATTCAAGAAAACATCAGAAAAATCATCCACCATGATCAAGTAGGCTTCATCCCAGGAATGCAGGGATGGTTTAACATTAGAAAATCTATGAACGTAATCCACCATATTAACAATCTGCGAAAGAAAAACCACATGATCATCTCACTAGATGCTGAAAAAGCCTTTGACAAAATCCAGCACCCCTTCATGATAAAGGTCCTAGAGAGATCAGGGATAACAGGAACGTACCTGAATATAATAAAAGCAACATACAGTAAAACAAAAGCTAACAACAAACTAAATGGAGAGAAACTCAAAGCAATTCCTCTAAAATCAGGAACAAGACAAGGCTGTCCACTCTCTCCATTTCTCTTCAATATTGTACTTGAAGTTCTAGCTACAGCAATAACACAACAAAAGGAGATAAAGGGGATACAAATAGGAAAAGAAGTCAAATTTTCACTATTTCCAGATCATATGATAGTTTATATAAGTGACCCAAAAAACTCCGCAAGGTTACTCCTAGAGCTGATAAACACCTTCAGCAATGTGGCGGGATACAAGGTAAACTCAAAAAAATCAGTGGCCCTATTATATACAGATGATGAAGTGACTGAGAAAGAAATCAGAGAAACATCACCCTTTACAATAGCCAAAAACAGAATCAAATATATGGGGATAATGTTAACCAAGGAAATTAAAGACCTGTATATCAAGAAGTTTGTGTCTTTAAAGAAAGAAATCAAACAAGATACCAGAAAATGGAAAGATCTCCCATGCTCTTGGATTGGTAGGATCAACATAATAAAAATGGCAATCTTGCCGAAAGCAGTCTACAGATTCAATGCAATCCCTATCAAAATTCCATCACAATTCTTCAAGGACCTGGAAAGAACATTAATCAACTTTATATGGAAAAACAAAAGGCCCAGGATAGCTAAAACATCCCTATACAATAAAGGAACTTCAGGAGGCATCACCATACCTGACTTCAAGCTCTATTATAGAGCTATAGTCCTGAAAACAGCTTGGTATTGGCACAAAAATAGGCAGGTAGACCAATGGAACTGAATCGAAAGCTCTAATTTTAGCCCACACACCTATGAACACTTGATTTTTGACAAAGAAGCTAAAACTGTACAATGGAAAAAAGAAAGCATCTTCAACAAATGGTGCTGGCATAACTGGGTACTGATATGCAGAAGACTGCAGATAGATCCATGTTTATCGCCTTGTACAAAACTTAAGTCCAAATGGATCAAAGATCTCAACATAAATCCAGCCACACTGAAACTTTTAGAAGAGAAAGTGGGAGATACTCTTCAACGAGTTGGTACAGGAGACCACTTCCTAAACATAACACCAGTGGCACAGGCACTGAGATCGACAATTAACAAATGGGACCTTCTGAAACTAAAAAGCTTCTGTAAGGCAAAGGACACAGTCAAAAAGACAAAAAGGCAGGGCACAGAATGAGAAAAGATATTTACTAACCCTACATCTGACAGAGGGCTAATCTCCAAAATTTACAAAGAACTCAAGAAACAAGTCTCCAAAACACCAAAGGATCCAATTAAAAGGTGGGGTACAGAGCTAAATAGAGAATTCTCAGTAGAGGAGGCTAAAATGGCCAAGAGACACTTAAGAAAGTGCTCAACATCCTTAGCCATCAGGGAAATACAAATCAAAACAACTCTGAGATACCATCTTACTCCTGTCAGAATGGCTAGAATCAAAAACACCGAAGACAATTTATGCTGGAGAAGATGTGGAGAGAGAGGAACACTCCTCCACTGCTGGTCGGAGAGCCGATTCATACAGCCTCTTTGGAAATCAGTATGGAGATTCCTCAGGAAAATGGGAATTAATCTACCACTAGACCCAGCAATTCCACTCTTAGGCATATATCCAAATGAGGCAAGTTCATACAACAAGGGCATCTGCTCCACTATGTTCATAGCAGCATTATTTGTAATAGCCAGAACCTGGAAACAACCTAGATGCCCCTCAACTGAAGAGTGGATAGAGAAAATGTGGTACATTTCCACAATGGAGTATTACTCAGCAGAAAAAAATAATGGAATCTTGAAATTCGCAGGGAAATGGATAGCACTGGAAGAAATCATCCTGAGTGAGGTAACCCAGTCACAAAAATACAAACATGATATGTACTCACTCATATATGGATTTTAGACATGGATCAGGATAGTGCCAGTCTGCACTTCCACTGATAGAGAGTCTGGGAAACAGGAAAGAACCTAAAAGATATACATATATGCATAGTACCCAAGAGAAGAGGATGGAGACAAGATCCTCTGAATGGATGGGGAACACGGCGATGGGTGGGGGGAGCGGGACCTGGGAAGAAGAGAGGGGGTGAAGAGGAAGAGAGTTGGTCATGGGGGAACAGGAAGTTGAGGGGGTGGGGGTAGAATATGGGGAAGAGGTAATCATAGGATCGAATACAGATCAGGCACCAGATTGACCTCGAGTGATCTAAAGGTATAACATCAATTGGCAAGCTAAGCAATAGTGGAGAGACCACCTCGAATGCCCATTCCTGATAATGAACTTGATGTCTATAACCATCCGGGAGCCTTCATCCTGTGACTGAAGGAAGCAGAGGCAAACACAATTAATCACTGATCTGAACCCAAGGAACCCAGTGACAGAGAGAGAGGAGTGATGAGCAAATTGGCAAAGAATGGGCTGGCAAAACCAGCAGAGACAGCTGATCTGAACAGGGGAGAGCTCTTGGACCCCAGACCGAGAGTGGGGAGGCCAGCATGGGACTGATCTGGACCCCCCAAATGTGAGTGTCAGCGAGAAGGCCTGGGCAACCTATGGGGCCCTGAGCTGTGGATTAGTGTCTATCCATTGTATAAAAACAGTCTTTGTGTGCCTATAGCACAAAGAGGGATGCTTTCTCAGCCTGGACTCTTATGGAAGTGACTGTACCCTACCCAGAGTAAAATGACAGGCTCTAGATATCCCCTATGTGGAAGGATTTGGCAATAGGGTGGGAGGGTGGGGGGAAGGGGAGTGCGGGAAGAGGGGAGGGAGAGGGAACTGGGATTGACATGTAAAACAAGCTATTTAAAATTAAAATTAAAAATGATTAAAAAAGAGAGAGAGAGAGAAAGAGAGAAAGGAAGGTTGACAAAGAGATTCTATTCTGACTTTTTGTGACCCTACAGAACCCTGAAGAATACAATGGGATTTCAATCATTTAAATTTCTATACTTTCCGGTTCTAGTTTATAATTTATACTGTTACTACACATTAGAAACATCTATAAAAAGTACTTTATTACTACAATACAGAAATTTGTAGATAATATCATTTCATATTGAATAAAGCTCCATGATATGGAAGACACTAAAGCATAGGGTTGAGGGTTACTTCTGATGAAACATTTCTAACATAGCCCGAGACATTAGATACATGGCTAAATGTGGTTATTTGTTCGGGCAAGTTGATAGATAGTTGTTATTTAATGAACAACTACTTGTTTATTAATTTGACCATATAGGCAATCATTTGAAACATATTATAGTTCATAAATTGAGTAAATTGATTCTTAAAAAGGAAACACAATCACCAAAGTTCCAGTAACCAAGGAAGGAGAAACTAAACTCTGTCTCTGGTTCTAAAGCCACCATTTACAATTGTAGTTAAAGGACTGAATGATGGAAATGGAGACATGGTTCAGCAGTTAAGAACACTGGCTGCTATTCCAGAGGACCTATATTCAATTCTCATCACACACATGGTGGCTCACAACTGCCTGTAACTACAGTTCTAGGGGCCCTGATACCCTCATACAGACATGCATGCAGCAAAACACCAATGGACATTAAATAAATATAAATAAATTTAAAGTACGGAATAAATTATAACATCACCTTCTAAATGGAGATATCTTATTCGAGTGGCATTCTGACTTGATGGATTTCCCAGAGTTATATTTGTATACCACTACTGCCTGGCTACAGAGTTTTGGTTTATGTTGTTGTAGTTGTTTATGAAAATCAGATATGTCTGATCCTGGCAGCAAAAATAAACTACAGAGCAGATGATGCACATTAAAGAAACTACACATCAGCTTTACTTTCCTTACAGCAAAAGTAGACCACTGGGCAAGAAAGTGCTCTTTCCTCAACTACTGACAGTGTGCTGTCCAAATTGGGCCAGCAGCAAACAATAGTGAATGAGTGCCAACCTTCTAATACAAGGTAGGAAAGTCCTTCAAAAATACTGCCTCATAGAAAAGTCTGCCAGATATGCCAAGGTGATAGGCCACAGATGTGTGACCTGAGTTTACAGAAGATCCTTCAGTGCGTGTACAGGCAGCCAGCAATTTGGTCATTTGTTAAGAGAAGCTTTTTCTTTTGCTAGCCGCTTTGGTTTATCCCCTGCCAGTCGCCTGGGCTCTGCCGTACCAGCCTGGTTCTAGATCCGCGTGAGTCCCAAATAAACACACAGGAGGCTATATTAATTATGAAGCTGTTGGCCTTGTTTGTCTCTTATTGGCTAGCTCTGCCTTAAGTAATTACCCCATAATTGTTAATCTAAGTATGTTTCTTACCGGAGAATAGTTCCCGGCATCCTACCCCCATGGCGTCACATGTTGACTCTCTTGTGTTTCCCCTTCCCAGAATCCTCCTCGACTCCTAGTCCCTCCTATCTAGGTTTTCTATTGGCCAGACAGTACTTTATTGACAAATGCACAGGCAAATAACAGGACTTCCCCAACATCTCCTCTTTTGTGTTTAAACAAAAGAAAGGTCTTAATTTTAACATAGTCAAATTGTATATGACAGAACAGTTATCAAGTAAGAACATAGTTACAATATTTTAGCAAGATTTAAAGAAAATATCATCCATCCCATTCTTGTGAGTCCAAAGTTCTATATGTAGCTTATCTCTTATCATAACTAAGGAAAACTATAATTATAGCTATCTGTCTTCAACTCTATCAAAGACCACAGAAGGATAATATATAAACACTAGGATTGACAGAGGTATCTTACTGCCTGGACAGTCACCCGAAGTTCCTCTGTAACGTTGGGGCATCCATCTTCAGCCCATAGGCCACAATGTGTCTGGAACACTTCTCAGCAAAGCAGGAAATTTCAAACTGTCCATCTGCATTGGCAGTCTGTCAGTCATTTTTCTTTGTCCTGCAGAAAGTCTCGTAGACTCTTCATGAAGCAGGAACCCTGTAAGACTGAGTTCAGTAGTCACTTTCCTGTGGGTCCTGCATGTCCAGTTTATACAGCAACAGTCAGTCTAGGCAAGAGCACTTTCTTGCCCAAATGGCTAAACTTGCCATGTTGAAAGCAAACTCCATCATAAGTTTCTTCTTTGCCCATTTTCCTCTCAGACATAATTGGTGCTGCCAGGAGCAGACATTTCTCATTGTCAAGAAAAACCCTAAACCATTTCACATGCCATTTTTCTGAAGGTCTTTGAGAGGTTTGAAGACTATCTATCTGTCTCAAATACATTTCTATATATCAAGAAAACCTAACTTACCTAACTATAAATTCTGACTATTACAAGTAACTATCTATTGTCTGTATTTAATTATGCATTACATTTTAAAAGAACAGTATAAGTACAATACTTACTCAAGAGGAGAAATATACTTATCACAAAATTGACTTTGAATTTGTATCAATAAATGAAAAACAATACCCATACCATAATTCCCCTTTTTACCATTAAAAGGATTGGCTGTGATCACTAGCCAATTATAAACAATCCCATTTAAATGAAAACAAAGATTTATAAACAAGATGGGAATCAGGACGTCGCTCATTCAAAATTGCTTCCTGCTGGAAGGGGGCGCTGTTCATACCATGGGGATCATGACAAAACTCAGAAACCTGTATAAGTCCTTATTTTCGTGGTCTGTAAAGCTGTATCATCTTATCTGTTTCAGTTATTGGAACACCTGGTCCACTGCTTCCGGGGGTCTTGGTTCGTCAAACCACAGAAACTTGGAAGAAATCTTCAGCTTTTCATTTTCTGTAGTAACATAAATAAAAAGTCCTTTTCCGAGTAACATATCCTTATGCTTAAATTTTGAAGTCAAGGTATTTTCAAAAGATATAAGTTGCATTAATTTAGCAGCATTTATAAGCAAGTGTACTTTAGTATCAGTTCCTTCCTGAGCAAGCAAAAAACTGAAAAACCTAATAGCGTACAGTATCCAGACTCTCTGTGTATTTTCCATCTTTATGTGGCTTATTTATTTATCTATTATTACTTTATTTCTTTCATTTTCATTTATTTTTCTCAGAGACAGGGTTTCTCTTTGGAAATCTGCCTGCCTCTGCCTCTGAAGCAATTCCTACCGGCATGTGCCACCACACCCAGCTTCTTTTTCTCTCAATCTTACGTATATTTTTAAACACACTGTAAACCTTTAGAGGTTTTATTCATCCAAGTCTGACTTTACTGTAAATCTTTACGTTTTTCTGGCCACATGTCTTATCTGTAAAACCACGGCTGTTTTAAACTGCCGGGTTTTTTTTTTCCATCAAGATGGCAGGCGTAAGCGTGACTTCAGCTTACCGCCTCAGTCCATGCTGACCCCCAGCAAAAGCTGCCACTTTCAGCTGTACATACAACTTTTCAATTGTTAGCAGAGTCTCTTAAAACAACCTTGCTGTTTTTTTTTCTTTTTATGCCGAGTCAGGAAGACTCCGGTAAGCGAGCCACATGAATCTCGGCTTGTGGCTAGCAAAACAGAGCACACCTGAGAAAAATGCTGCTACCAAAAATCTGTGCTTCTCTCCGTTCTTCTGTTTCTAAAATTCCTTTAAAGCTTTTGTTATTTTGCGTGGAAATTCATGATCCCACTCCTGATCACCATTTTGTTAAGAGAAGCTTTTTCTTTTGCTAGCCGCTTTGGTTTATCCCCCGCCAGTCGCCTGAGCTCTGCCGCGCCAGCCTGGTTCTAGATCCGCGTGAGTCCCAAATAAACACACAGGAGGCTATATTAATTATGAAGCTGTTGGCCTTGTTTGTCTCTTACTGGCTAGCTCTGCCTTAAGTAATTACCCCATAATTGTTAATCTACGCATGTTTCTTACCGGAGAATAGTTCCCGGCATCCTACCCCCATGGCGTCACATGTTGACTCTCTTGTGTTTCCCCTTCCCAGAATCCTCCTCGACTCCTAGTCCCTCCTATCTAGGTTTTCTATTGGCCAGACAGTACTTTATTGACAAATGCACAGGCAAATAACAGGACTTCCCCAACAGTCATTTATCACAACTTTTGGAATTCAGTTACTAACACTTCCTGCTTACTCAGGTAATAGTATTTCCTTCTTGGTTCTCTGATGGAGTTGAAGGCTTTATAGCTACATTTGAAGTTTTTTTTCTTTTTGTCAGATTCAGAAAAGAAATTCATTTAGGAAATGTAAAGTGTATAAAGTTTAGAGTAGAAAACATAATTTTGATAATTCAAGTTAGAAAAGAAAGCAAATTAGGTACAACTTTTTGGACTGAACAAAATAGGATGGAAACTGGAGTATTTCTTTCTGAATTAGTCAAATGCTGATGGGCTACACATTGTTGATGCATTTATTGCCTGTATACATTGTAGACGGTTATTGAACTGATTGTACTTAGTTTTTGTTTAATTAATTATAAATTTTTATTTTAGACAAAAAAGGAAAAATATGGTGATATTGTTTGTGCTCCTTGAAGGCCTGTATTCATGGAGTTCTTTGGTTGCTGGTCCAGGGCCTACCACAGGCTAAATCCTTGATATAAAAAGCTTATGGTTGAGCATAAGCAGGTCATGTAGGACATGTAGTGCTTGGAGAATGAGAAAAACCAGCTTCAGAAAAGGTCAATGACCTGGGCAAGGAGACAGGCTTATATTGGCAAGTGCCTATCTTGTCAGGGACCACAAATATTGTGGAAGGGTCATCTCTTCCTTTCTTTGTCACTGGATTGGAGAGGCCACAGCTCTGGTTTAGGACTTTCTGCCTCTTAGCAAGAAGCTCTTGAATTTGTATCTTTTGGACTCAGTTTATCCAGCATGAAAGAGACTGCTACTCCGCTTCAGGACCATAGAGTCTCACTCAGTAGCCTCTAGATCTGTGGTTCTCCTCCATCCTAACTCTGTGAACATTCAATGCAGTTCCTTGTGGTTTGGTGACCCATGAGATAAAAATACTTGTTATTATTACATCTTTTACATTGTGATCATGTGCAGAAGTGGATTTGTTTACTGACTATGCTTCAGACTAGGGAGAACTCCACAGGAGCATTTCTGGACTCCCAAGTAAAATCCCCATGCTTTCCTTGTTTAGGACCAAAATTGCTTCTGAAATTACAACCATGGGCTCCTTTTAACCTAAAGTAAGAAGTCTTTCTCATTTATTTCTGTATTGGTTGTTGTGATGGCTCTTCTAGGTAGTCAATCTGACTATCTCCGGAATTACCTAAATCTCAATGAGGTGGGGCTTTCTTGTTTGTTTTTTGTTGTTGTTGTCTGTTTCTTTGGGGGATTTTCCACACAGAATTTCTGAATAGATATGGAGCCAGAACTGGAAATCAGTTTTTAGACAAGTCTAGTCAAGAGCTAGATCTTTGAAGGTGATAAAATCCACCTGCACCAGCTTGGTGTTGATGCAAATCTTTAAACCCAGTTCTCAGGAGACTGAAGCAGTTGGATTTCCTGAGTTGGAGGCCTGCATGGTCAGCAGAATGTGATGCGGGGCTACACAGATAAATGCTATCTCAAAAAATTAAAAAACAACATGAGAATGAAATTTATCTATAATCTGGGTAACACATTTTGGCAGCAGTGTACATATGTAAGGGATATTGAAGAAGGAGAGCTCTCTCTTTGCCTGCTCAACCTAGCTCTGGCTACTGAGTTTAATCCTTTACAAGCATTAGAACCCATTTCTTTCAAGTAAGCTTGTATACTGAAGACCAAGACAGGGTTTCTCTGTGGCCATGGAGCCTGTCCTGGAACTAGCTCTTGTAAACAAAGCTGGTCTCCAACTCACAACAAACTGTCTGCTATGCCTCCTGAGTGCTGGTATTAAAGGAGCACACAGCCACTCCTTGACATAAACATCTGGCTTTTTTGTTATTTCTAGACAAGGTTTCTCTGTATTGATTTGGAGATTGTCCTGAAACTCAGTCTATAGACCAGGCTGTTCTCCAACTCACAGATATCAGCCTGGACCTCACTCTGAAGATTAGGCTGGTTTCAAACTCACAGATATCTGCTTGTCTCTGCCTACCTAGGGGTGGGATTAAAGGTATACATAACCACTTCCTTGCACAAACATTTTCTTTTGTGTCCTAAAATTCACTGTGTAATAGTCTGTGCAAGCTTGGCATGTGGTGTGGAGGGGGAAGAAGAAGACGAACCTGTGAACTGCAGGAGGAGAGCTGGGTCATCTCCTGGAGACAGTGGTCAGTGATACTGAAATCTGTGTCTTTGCAGATCTCTAAAATGTCAGGGTGTTTAGCGGAAGCCAGAGACAGGGAACCCAGTCACAAATCTTGCAGGACACTTCCTGGAGACGAGCTGCAGGCTTGGATTTACAGAAGGACAGGCATCAGGGGATCGATTGCTGTGCTGTGTGTGCTGCTGTAAGGGATGTGAGGGGAGCACGGATGAACACAGAAGCCCCAGCATGGTGAGCAAGGGGGTGCTTTCCCAAGATCAGCAGGATGGGAAGGGGAGGCATGGGGGACAGTGTGGCAGGACTTCCGGGGGCTGGGTGGGAACCTGCAGCCACATTCGTTGCTCTGTGAGGTCCCATATGATACTGGCAATCCCTAGACCCTGGGACTGACCTGCGAATCCTTCACTCTGTGGGCTGCAACTGTGGAAAGCGTTTTGATCAGGTAGCTTTCTGTAGAAACATCTATTTAGACAGCACCAATGTGCTTTTGGTGCATAGGGAAGGCAAGTTCCTGAAATTGGAGAGGCCTAATTTTTCCAGTGTCTTGTAGAAATGTGCATTTCACATTTAACATTTAAGTGTAAGATTCATTAGGAGTTAATTTTGTGCATGGTGTAAATGGAATTATTTTTCTTTCGTTTTTTATGATTTTTTTTCCTGTGTGATAGGATTTCTCTGTTTAGCTTTGGAATCTGACGTAGAACTTGCTCTGTAGACTGGACTAGCCTCAAACTCTTACAAACTTTCTGGCCTCTGCCTCCTGTGTGCTGGGATTAAAGGCATGGTCCACTAAGATTTTTTTATTTTTAAATGTAAATTTAGATTAGAAATATGGTTGGTTCACAAGTCAGTTCCAGGTCCCTCGTCCTTTCCCTCCCCTCCTCCCGTCTCCTCTCCCCATCTCCCCCATTTTCACCTCATTTCCCCAGGGAGGGTTAGGCCCTCCATTGGGGTGTCCATAATCTGTCATTTCATGCAGGGCAGGGCCTAGACCCTCCCCCCAATTGTTCAGGGTGAGAGTTCAAATCACATTGTTGGATGGGAGTCCAAAGTCCATGTGTATACTCGGGATGAATACTGATCTACTGCCCAAGGCTCAATAGATTACCTATGCCTCCTCACTGACACCCCCATTCAGGGGGTCTTGATCAGTCCCATGTTGAAATCCCAGGCATCAGCCTGAGATTCAAAAGTTAACCTTTGTCAGGTCAGCTGTTTCTGGGGTTAAACCAGCCCAGTCTTAACTCCTTTGGTCATCAGTCCTCCCTCTCTGTTAATGGCTTTCTTGAGTTCAGCTCAGTGCTTAGCCGTGGGAGTCTGCCTCTTCTTCAATCAGCCACTGAATGGAGTTTCTGTTTCCCAGACTCTCTGGCCATGGGATTGTAGGCTGGCACTCCCCAGATCTATGCCTAAAATCCATGTATGACATAGTTCATGCCATGTTTCTCTTTTTTGACTGTGTTACCTCACTCAGGATGGTTTCTTCTAGTGTCATCCATTTGCCTGCAAAACTCAGGATTCCATTGTTTTTTTTCTGCTGAATAGTACTCCATTGTATAAATGTACCACATTTTCTCTATCCACTCTTTAGTTGAGGGGCATCTAGGTTGCTTCCAGGTTCTGGCTATTGCAAATACTGCTGCTACGAACATAGTGGAACAGACATCATTGTTGTATGAATGGGAATCTTTGGATATATGCCTAAGAGTGGAGTTGATGGGTCTTGTGGTAGGTTTATTCCCATTTTTCTGTGGAATCTCCATACTGATTTCCAAAGTGGCTGAACAAGTTGGCACTCCCACCAGCAATGGAGGAGTGTTCCCCTTTCACCACATCCTCTCCAGCATAATCTGTTTTTGGTGTTTTTGATTTTAGCCATTCTGACAGGAGTGAGATGGATCTCAGAGTTGTTTTGATTTGCATTTCCCGGATGGCTAAGGATGTTGAGCACTTTGTCAAATGCCTCTAAGCTATTTTAGACTCCTCTATTGAAAATTCTCTATTTAGTTCTGCAGCCCACTTTTTTTTGTTTTTTTGAGACAGGGTTTCTCTGTGGCTTTGGAGGCTGTCCTGGAACTAACTCTTGTAGACCGGACTGGTCTTGAACTCACAAAGATCTGCTTGTCTCTGCCTCCCGAGTGCTGGGATTAAAGGTGTGTGCCACCAACGCCCGGCTTGCAGCCCACTTTTTAACTGGATTCTTTTGTGTTTTGGAAACTTGCTTCTTGTGTTCTTTGTAAATTATGGAGATCAACCCTCTGTCAGATGTGGGGTTAGTGAAAATTTTTCCCATTCCGTGGGCTGCCTTTTTGTCTTGCTGACTGTGTCCTTTGCCTTACAGAAGCTTCTCAGTTTCAGGATGTCCCGTTTATTAATTGTTGATCTCATTGTCTGTGCTAGTGGTGTTTTGTTCAGGCAGCTGTCTCCTGTACCAATTCATTCAAGGGTACCACCTACCTTCTCTTCTAAGATGTTCAGTGTCTCTGCATTTATGCTGAGGTACTTGATCCATTTGGATTTAAGTTTTGTGCATGGCAATAAACATGGATCAATATGCATTCTTCTACATGCCAGCCTCCAGTTATGCCAGCACCATTTGTTGAAGATGCTTTCTTTATTCCATTGTATATTTTTAGCTTCTTTGTCAAAGATCAGATGTTCATATGTGTGTGGGTTAATATCCAGGTTTTCAATTCGATTCCATTCATCTGTCTATTTTTTTGCCAATACCAAGCTGTTTTCAGGACTATAGCTCTATAATAGAGCTTGAAGTCAGGGATGGTGATGCCTCCAGACGTTGCCTTGTTGAACAGGGTTGTTTTGTCTCTCCTGGGTCTTTTGTTTTTCCATTCAAAATTGATTATTGTTCTTTCAAGGTCTGTGAAGAATTGTGCTGGGATTTTAATGGGCATTGCATTGAATCTGTAGATGGCTTCTTGCAGGATTGCCATTTTTACTACATTGATCTTACCTATCCAAGAGCATGGGAGATCTTTCCATTTTCTGAGGGCTTCTTTTATTTCTTTTTTAAAGATTCAAAGTTCTTGCAATTCAGGTCTTTCACTTGTTTGGCTAGCATTACCCCAAGGTATTTTATGTTGTTTGTGGCAATTGTAAAGCGTGATGTTTCTCTGATTTCTTTCTCTGCCCTTTTGTCATCTGTATATAGTAGGGCTACTGATTTTCTTGAGTTGATCTTGCAGCCTGCCACTTTGCTGAAGGTGTTAATCAGCTGTAAGTGTTCCCTGGTAGAGTTCTTTGGGTCATTGATGTAAACTATCATATCATCTGCAAACAGGGACAGTTTGACGTCTTCCTTCCCAATTTGTATCCCATTGATGCCCCTTTGTTGTCGTATGGCAATGGCTAGAACTTCAATACCATGTTGAAAAGGTATGGAGAGTGTGGACAGCCTTGTTTTGTTCCTGATTTTAGAGGAATTGCATTGAATTTCTGTCCATTTAGTTTGAAGTTGGCTGTTGGTTTACTCTATATAGCTTCTATTATGTTTAAGTATGTTCCTGTTACCAATTATTAAGAGATAGAAAATCACACAAAATAGGAGTTAGCTGAGGGCATGCTGCCACTAAAATAACCCAAAGATAAGTAGTATGCTAAGTAGGCCTCTTAGAGAGAAGAATGCTAAAATACACATTTGTTCTCCATGACTATCCTGACATTTGTCTCTGAACCATGAAGAATGTGAAACACCTGATGCACAAACTGCCCCTAGGCCCATCCCCATATTACAGAGCCTGACTTTTACAAACTAATCAAGGGAGCATTGCTGGGTCACAATGAACATTAGTGTATGGTGTGCTACACAGGTCCAGTTTTCTTCTAGAGAAAATATCATAGTTCTCCAGATGGGCAACATGAGACCAGGGGACAAGTATTTGACTAGGAAAACATTGTTTTTTTGAGGGTTGAACTGAGCAAGACTTTCTGTTTAGATCCACACTCATGGAGAAGGATCATAGCTCCTTCTCAAACCCAGGAACATGATGGCAGAATGACAAACAGTCTGGGACCTAGCCCTCGGAATGTTTCTTCAGGCCCGCAGGTATCTAGAATAAAATAGAGCTCCTCCATTAAAAGTAGGAAGATGTTTCAGAGAGAATGTAATTGTCTGAAGCCAGGGCACTTGTGCATGTTTACTTCAGAAACTGAGAAAACAACTCTTTCTATCATGGGGAGCTGTGGTTATTGGTCCCTAAGACACTGTGTGCTTAAGCAGTAGTGTTCTTGGGATACCCTGTGTTGCCGTTATTCCGATTTATTTATTTATTTATTTATTTATTTGGAAACCTTCTGAGTAAGTTTTATTGTGTAGTTTCTGGTGACTTCCTAGAAGACTCCTATTTCTCCCTGGGAGTAGTATACAGGAACCTATTCCCCTTACAAGGCTTACTTATAATAAGACAAAGCTTCAGAGAGACCTCCCTGCACAAGCTTTTATATTTTCTTTGTTCTGCCTTTCCTGTATTTTTCATGTTCTGCCACCTCTACCTCAGGACTTATCAGTAAAATATGTTGTTTCATGTTACCAGTGAAGTATTGAGTGATTATGATATTAACTTTTCTGTGGAATTCTTTCAGTTCCTAACTGTTCTGACTTTCAGATTTGTGTCACTATCTAATTTTTTTTCAAACTGTAAGCAGGAGACTGAACCTAAAAGAAATTGAAGATAGCATATTTGGAATTCAAACTGTTTTAGGAGCCAGGTGTAGGTGGTGAATACCTTTAATCCCTGCACTTGGTAGTCAAAAGCAGGAAAATTACTGTGTGTTTGATGCCAGCCTGATATACACAGCTGCTTTGAGGACAACTAGGGCTGTTGCACAGAGTAACTTTGTCTCAACAAACCAAAATGAATGTGTTTTAGGCTCTCTCTTCTTTGAGCATGAGACAGAGATAAATGAATGTATGCTACCATTACAGAGATTTTTCTTTATTAATCTCTTAGTCTGAATAGTTATTTTTCATTGGAAAGGCATATTAATTATAGCACAGCAGCTCTTCCAGCATTTTAGAGAAAATGTTTTTGAGACAAGCTCTATCATGTTGACCCAGTTGGCCTTGATCCTAGTCAGTTGCTTTCCAGGGCAATGACCTTACTGCTGTCTTTTTTACCCCTTATTTAGCTAAGTGACTATATGATGTCAGGGTTTTTAAATCATCCATTTTGATCATGTAGTTGAGTGTCCCTTACAGTCACAGGAAAAGGATTTGCATGTGGAGAATTTTATCTGCCTTTAGACCAGAGTAGAAAAAATAGTTTGCTGGGAGAACTGCAAGGGAGGAACAGGGAAGGAAATCAGTTGGTTTAGTCACCATCATGAAAAAGGACCTGATTGTGGCAACATTATAGTCTGAAGGCAATCTCATGGGGAGTGGCACTATTAGAAGGCATTGCTTTATTGCAGTGAATTTGGCAAATTTACCTCATACAGTATACTACTAATGATGCATCAAATACCGAATGATTATATATTTACTATTTTATGCATGTAGGCTCTTTTATTCTTATTGTTTTAATCTGTGAAAGACTTTTAATGTTTTGCCTAAAAAGTATGATCAGGCTTGTGAGGTGGCTCAGCACATATTCTTCTAGGGGATGGCCTGAGTTCAGGTCCCATCACTCAAATTTGGAGGCTCAGTGCTACCTGCTACTCCACATCCAGGATATACAACACTGTAGTCTCTGGTATGGCGCATGTACACACTTGGAAAACCTCTCTCACACACAAATTCTGTATACAAAAATTGGGATAAATTTGTTTTCCAAATTTTTGTTACATATAGAGAAATGAGGGCAAAATCCATCACTTTGGGTGAACAATACAAATCATACTATTTTTGTTTTAAAATTTAGTTTAAACATTTTGCTTTCATTTTACATACCAGGATAGTTCTCCTCCCACTCCATCTCCTGCCCACTACCTATCCCACTTTGCATTTCCTATTAACTCCTCAGAATTGGTAATTTCTTCTTAAAGGTATAATTTCCTCTTTTTGGAGTCAACAAACTCTGACACACAAAAGTGAGGAAGGACCAATCCCCTCCATCCTTTATCAAGACAGAGGAAGGCATCCCCCATAGGGAGTGGTCTCAAAAAAGCCAGTTCTTGCATCTGGGATGGGTTCTGGATTCACTGTCAGGGCCCCCCAACAGATCAATTCTCATAATTGTCACCCACATTCAGAGGGTCTAGTTTGGTCCCATGCAGGTTCCTAGCTGTCAATCTATGGTCTGTCAGCTCCCACTCTTGACAGGAGGAGGAGGTGTGGCTTTATAGGACTTTACTTTTCCTTGTTAGAGGAAGTATGTCACTGTGGGGTCACACATTGAGGTTTCTTATACTAAGGATGCTACCCAGTATCAGCCAATGTCCCATTGCCTCTCAGTCAAGATGTAAGGACTCTGACATTCAGAACCACTTCTGCCTGAACTCTGCCATGCACCCTGATATGATGACCAATGAACCTCTGAAGTTGTAAGGGAGACACTGCTTTCAAATGTTTTCTTTTTGTAAGAGTTTCCATGATGCAAGATGTCTCCACACAGTAATAAAAACCTAAAAAAGACAGAGAGAAGTTGGTAGCAGATGCTGGCATATTGCTTTCATAGGGTGGTCCTGCCATGCAATTTCTGTGCTGTGTTCCCAGTAGTGCTTGTGTGATTTCTTGCCTCTCTCTTTATGTCTGTTCATTGGGATTTCTCTGCCAAGGCTATATGATACTTAAAGTGCCAGCCAACTAGTGGTGCATGTGTACCTTCTAGACAGTTTCCTTCTAAAGTGGCTGAGTGAATATGTTACAATGTCATGGAATAAGTTTGGGAAGCACCAGAATTATATGAATACACTATGAAAGAAGCATACATATACAATGCAATTTTCATACTTCCTGCATTACACATGTGTGGGTTATTTTAGTTTGCAGTGACCTATGATTATGTGCACATCGGCTTCACACAGGAAGAGTGGGGTTTGCTGAATCCTTCTCAGAAATTTCTCAACAGAGATGTGATGCTGGAGACCTACAGTAACCTCACTGCCATAGGTAAGATTAATTTTCCTTCATGATTTAAAATAAGGGGAAGTCTGTTTCATTGTTGTAGATACTCTTCTGTAATTTTGATTGAGAAAAGGGAAACTTAGGTGAATAAGGAATAGTTATCATGGTCATTTGCCATGCCTGCTCCACAGCCTGTATCTGAGAATGTATGGAGGGTGTCGGATTGATGACACAGAGACCAGGCAACTATGTATACAAAACTTTAAGCAGGCCCCAAAAAGGTTCAAGAAGACTTCCCAAGAACGGCTTCCCTCCAGAAAAGCTTCTGCTCCCTGAGCCCTGGCTGGTTCTGCCCTGACACCAGAGACTGTGTTGTGTGGGTCAGAAGAGGTGGTTAGGCTTTAGAAAAGGTCAAGGTCAGGGAATTGCTGGGCAAGCCATTTTCAGGAACTTATTGCCCTGGGCATTGTATTGTTTTTAGTAAACATGTTTTAGTAAACATTGTTTTATAGCTGCCTGGTCCCAGGCTGTTGAGGAAGTAGGTCTCTGGCCAAGGTCTGTTGTCCCCACAGTAATTGATGATATTAACTTAAATTTTGTACAATTTGCATTCATATATAATGTATTTTCTCATATTGTATTTTAGGCTACAAGTGGGAATACCATAATATTGAACAACACTGTGAATCTTCTAGAAGATGTAGTGTTGGGGTACCCGAATTCAGGAGGGGTCCCCAAGCCTGATTCGTCGCCCCAAGAATCAAGAGTCCACGCACCAATTGATGCAACATGCAAGAGGCTTTAATTAGGCATCTGCAGATGGGCCTCTCGGTCAGCTTTTAGACCGATTGGCCCCGAGGTTCAGTTACAATCAGCTTTTAAAGACAAAAACCACAAGCTTTTGGGAGGGGTCCCTATCTCGTGACGGGGGAAGGGGGTACGAAACTCCTGTCCCGGGGAAGTAGGTGTCTTCCTGACCTACATGTTGTAAATTCCTCAAACCTTGGCATGAGTTAATTATATCTCCCTAAGTAAATTGTGTTATCTCCTTGTTTCCCACTAGTCTTGTCTGACTATCTCTGATGCCCTGGTCAGTTCTTCACAGATGGCAGCCCATAATTAGCTTTTTGTGGATTTACAGCCCTTCTGCAATTAAGGTCTCTAAACCATACATTCCATTCTGTGGTATGGCCGGTTCCTGGGATGGGATCCTTTGTTCACTTCCCAAGTTCTCTAGTGGGGTGCCCTCCCTGTTTAAGCTTATATTTTATTTCTATAAATTCGGGGTCTTACATTAGAAGGTAATTTTCTTGTAAAAGTTTACACAAATTTGCCTCAGAAGAAATTTTAATGTCTCTTGGATGACTTAAAGAAGAGCAACAATGTAAATAAGCACAGCTTAAAGTACCATAATGATTCTTAATTTCTCATCAGAAAATGTTCCTCAATGTAAGGTACATGTTCTGCGTTTCCAAGGAATGCCTGTGAAAAAGAAGTCAAGAAAACTAATCTTCAAAACATACCACCATTTGCAATATAGCTCCATGAGACATATGATGGAGCAATTCCAATCCATTTAGTTTCATACCATTCAGATATTTTAAAGGGTATACACACTGAATGGATGATACTTATATATCTAAGATATTTTAAGTCAAAAAGAGTCTATAGTGAAGCTGGCCATTGCTCACATATGTGGGCCTGTTTTAAGTATACAGAAAGTGTCAGTTTATGAGAGCCAAGAAGGGTGTTGTGGAGAAATCCTTATCCCTATACCACATGTCTATGAGGCAAAAATTGGGTTTCTGAGGAAAACTTTTAGTTGTCATTCTTCCTTTAATAATCATATCATATGTCAGGCGTTGGTGGTTCACACCTTTAATCCAAGAACATAAGGAAGAGGACCTTTGTGAGTTGGAGGCCCACCTCATCTACATAGTGAGTTCTAGGACAGACTCCATAGCTACAAAGGGAATCCTGTCTCAAAAAAAATGAAAAAAAGAATATCACATATAACTCTAAACACAAGTAATGTGACTTTAGAGTATTGAAAGAAGGTATGTACATCTCCCTCTTTCTCAGAACATTTAGAAGATGTGAAAGATATTTAGTTAACTTTAAGGAGGTTTATAGAATGTCATACAAGTTTAAAATTAAGTGGTTTTTCCAACTTCATTGGAAGACATCAATAAACTCACACTGTGGAAAAACACTATAATCATTGGAATGAATGAGTGTGTCCATTTGTCCTTGTACATTCTTACAGTGTAGTGTGACTTATACTATAGGAAAACATATGAGTGCAATAAGTATGGCGACCCTATGAGATCCTCTAGTACTTTTCAAATATGTGAAAAATCTCATGTAATAAGGATTCTTTACATGTGGTCCATGAAATAATGGCTGTTACTATCAAACACAGGTATCTTAAAAGACATAAAGCAACCCCTAATGAACAGAAGCATTAGGAATGTAAAACTTAAGATCTGATTCCTCTTTACAGTTAGGCCAAATTATGAAATAAATTTATGCAGATACTAAGGTTTCTCACTATAATGCATTTGGTAAACATTTCACATATGCCTGTTAGGTTTGAAGGAAGGAAAGAAGACATACAGCGAGAAATGCTATGAATATTCTCATTGTGTTGTAACCATATGTGTTTCTGGCATCTTCAAAGGCATGAAAAATTTCATATTGGAGAGAAACCATATGAAAATCTTCAGTATGGTGAAACCTTTGCTTGTCACAATTGTCTCCTACCTGATAAAAGATCACATACTGGAGGGAAAACAAATGAATGTAATTAATGTGGTAAAGCCTTTGCAAGTCATGGTGTGCTTAAAAGTCATGTAAGAACTCACACTGGAGAGAAACCCTGCCAGTGTAATCACTGTTCTAAAGCCTTTGCAAGGCATGGTGAGCTTAAAGCACATATAATAACACATACTGGAGAGAGACCTTTTGAATGTGATCAATGTTGTAAAGCATTTGCAAGGCAAGATCATCTTCAAAGACATAAAAGATCACACACAGGAGAAAAACCCTATGAATGTAATCAATGTGGTAAAGCTTTTACAAGTCATTGTAAACTTCAAGTACATAAAAGAACACACACTGGAGAGAGGCCCTTCAACTGCAGTCAATGTGGTAAAACTTTTTCACGGCTCAGTCATCTTCATGTACATCAAAGAATACACATGGGAGAGAAACCCTTTGAGTGTAATCACTGTGGTAAAGCCTATGCAAGTCATAGTGAGATTAGAAGACACATAAGAACACATACTGGAGAGAAAGCCTATCAATGTAATCAATGTGGGAAAACATTTTTACAACACTGTAAACTCCAAATACATAAAAGAACTCATACAGGAGAGAAACCCTATCAATGTAATCACTGTGGTAAAGCCTTTGCATATGACAGTGCTTTGAAAGTACATGAAAGAATGCATACAGGAGAGAGACCCTATGAATGTCACCAATGTGGTAAAGCCTTTGCACAGAAAGCCACTCTTGTAACTCATAAAAGAATACATACTGGACAGAAACCATATGAATGTAATCAATGTGGTAAAGCCTTTGCACAACAAGGCAGTCTTGTAAGTCATAAAAGAACACATACTGGAGTTAAACCATATGAATGCAGTCAATGTGGTAAAGCCTTTTCCCATACCAGTGGTCTTAAGTATCATAAAAGAACACACACTGGAGAGAAACCGTATGAATGTAATCAATGTGGTAAAGCCTTTTCACATGCCAATGGCCTTAAATATCATAAAAGAACACACACTGGAGAGAAACCATATGAATGTTATCAATGTGGTAAAGCCTTTGCACGTGCCCGTGGTCTTAAATATCATAAAAGAAAACACACTGGAGAGAAACCGTATGAATGTAATCAATGTGGTAAAGCCTTCCCACAACAAGGCAGTCTTGTAAATCATAAAAGAACTCATACTGGAGAGAGACCATATGAATCTAATCAATGTGGTAAAGCCTATTCACATTTCAGGAGTCTTCAATATCATAAAAGAACAAATACCAAGACCAACCCTGTGAATGAAAGCAATGTGGTAAAGTCTTGGTAAGGAATCATACAGGTAAAGCTGTGCACTCTGTGTGAGGTTCTGAAAATTTTAATATGGAAGGAAATCTTGATATAAAGGATGTGGTAAGATCTTCAATGAACACTCATTTAGTTACACAATGTTCTTCAGGGAATAAAATCTGACAAGTGTCAACAATCTGTTCAAGCTTTGTGATGCCTCTGTTGTGTTTGCACCTGCAAACTCGTACGTACAAAATTCCTACGAATTCACTGATAAGGTAACACTTTTTTCACACTATTCTTTAATTAGATAGAAAACCTCATTGTGGTCACTCTGTTGCTGTCAATTCCATCTTACGTTCTTGCTTCTGTT